>NW_007816580.1:0-901 GCF_000696425.1 Galeopterus variegatus | reverse complement strand
AAAACGAAAGACATACAACTCAAGGATAGAGGACAGAGCTGATGTGGCAGGTGTACTCAAAGCTACATAGGTAGCTATATCATGATTCCACCCTGTATTTGTCCATTAGCAGCAACACTACAATATGTAACTGAGGAAGGGAGAAATCAAAGGAAGTAGGATGCACCAAAGGTATCAGGTACTGACACCATGGAGGGAAACTGAGACAAATGTCCACTCTACACATAAAGCCAAGATTGAGGTACGGAAGGAAAAACCATCAGGGATTACCTAAGCAGCCTGAGCTCTTGTTGGAAAGCAAGGACCAGGCTGCTGCTGTTATTGATTAGACTGCCACCATCTTTAGGACTGGCTCAGGAACTGCTGAAGGCACAAGTCTGTAGATGGGATCCATCATCTACAGAAAGCTTAAAAAGATATTGAGTAGAGGAAACAAGAGAGTGACAGACAACATAAATTAAAGCAACATCCAAAGCATCCTAGAAAGGGAAAATAATTCACGTAAAGGCAACATGGTTGGAGCAAAAGGGAAAAGGCTCAGGGCTAATAATTATATATACCATTATGGCCATACCTATTATAAAATATGAAAATACTTCCATACTAGTTAGCAAACAGCAGCTGCCCAGAGCCTTCAAAGTGTCCCCCTTCTCTCACCCTACCTCCTCCTAGTCCCTTCCTGGATGGCCCAGATCACCCCATAATACAACATATTAAGGAGTAACACATGACCCAACTAAAGGCCTCCTGGACCCTGTTTGAGCCACTGTCTGTTCTGATTGTCAGTACACATGCATCATCAGTTATTCAATATTTTGCTATGTTCCTGAAAGGCTTAACCTGCTTTATGGATAAAAGTGTGCCTGTCTTATTCACTAGACTGCATACAAATGAACAAATG
>NW_007816579.1:0-901 GCF_000696425.1 Galeopterus variegatus | reverse complement strand
AGATTCTGATTTTGTTTTTCGTTACAAGTGTAACTGTGGCATCTGACAACAATGGTTCTCAATTTTCTTGTTTGTAAAGAATAACAATAACATTGTTCAGCTAATGTGTCCACCCCCGAAATTCAAATGTTGAAGTCCTAACCCCCCAGTACTTAACGGATGTAATTGTATTTGGAGATTAAGTCCTAAGTAAACTAATTGAAATGAGGTCGTTAGGGTGGGCCTCAATCCAATATGACTGGAGTTTTTAGGAGAAGAGATGAAGGCACAGACCCACATGGAGCAAGGCAATGTTAGGACACAGGGAGAAGGCAAATGTCTGCAAGCCAAGGAGAGGGATGCAGAAGGAACAAACCCTGCCAACAGCTGGATTTTGGACTCTTAGCCTCTAGAACAGAGAGAACATATATTTCTTTTATTTAAGCTCCCATTTTGTGATAATTTGTTATGGCAGTCTTAGAAAACAAATACAAACACCTGAAAGGAATGAGTTTGTGACTATTAAAGAATACATATCCTATGGATACCACAGAGTCATTACGACAAAGAGTCCACACATGAGCTATTACAGTAGGTATTGTTTATTCTTTATGTGTCGAGCACACTGTCCACGGCCATTTACCTACATTATTTCTAATTTCTCAATAAACCTGCATGATGGGTGGGGTGGCCACAAGAATGCACCTTGTAGAGAGGGAGTGTAATTGACTAAAGGCCCCAACCACTGTGCCCTGAAGTCATTGCCATTTTTCTTCCCAGGCTTTGTTTCCAAAGGGAGGCTCCCAGACAGTGATTAGCATTGCAGGGCTGTTATGTCAGGCCCATGCCTGGGAGATGAGGGACTCCCATGACTGCAGACTTTCGCTTCAGGGCTTTCTGAAGGTCTTCCTGAACTTTCTTT
>NW_007816578.1:0-901 GCF_000696425.1 Galeopterus variegatus | reverse complement strand
CACTATAGCAGTGAGCCACCAGGCCGGCCCTATGAGATTCTTTTGAATGACAAATGTAATGAGATTGAAAGTTATCAGCAGAAATTAATAATATTTTATAATTAGTAACCAACAGGTAGAAAAATGTTGGATGTTTTTAGAGAGAGGAGTAATTTTACTGTATGTGATATCATCAGATTTAATGGCATTTCCAGTGCAAGGTCTGAAGTTACTTCAGCCAATTTAGACAAGGAGGAAATTATTTTGAGATGAGGAGAATAAGCTTTGGCTAATGTATTAGGAAATAGGCTATGATAAGCAATGGGTCATTGTTGTTTGCCATGCTGTTGAGTGATATCCCTAAGGCATGGTTTTACTGTCAATGTTAACAAACAAACAAAGGTTTATCACAATCGGTGATCCCTGTGATCAGCTATCTTAGAAAGATATATGGGATTACCTAGGATATATTCCCTTCATAGCTGAGTATACAGAATATAGCTGCTTGTTGTGGCTTATTTACAGTTTTAACTGAGGCAATGAAAAAATATAAATTCAAAGGTTTGATAACCTAATGATAAAACTCTGGTGTCTAATTTGACCTTATGAACAGTTAGGCTATCAAAGATAAATAGAGAAGAGAAGGAGGCCTTTATGGCAGGACTCATAATAAAGAGGGCTTCATTTTAAACTCTTTAGAAAAGAGAGATTAGTTTTATTCTCCCTTGCTGTTTTGCTCCAATATAAGCAACTGGATAAACATTGAAAGTGGGTGGGAATATTGTTATATCAATAGGTAGGTCAAAAGAGCTGCAGTGATTAGTTCAAATGGCCTCGCCTTCTTAACATAAAGTGATTTATTTCACTTTATGACTCACATAGGTGAGGATACATGATTATTACATCTTATGCTGTCTCCATA
>NW_007816577.1:0-901 GCF_000696425.1 Galeopterus variegatus | reverse complement strand
AAGGAAAATGTGGTATATATACACAATGGAATACTACTCAGTCATAAAAAAGAATGAAATTTTGTCATTCACAGCAACATGGATGAGCTTGGAGAAAATTATGTTGAGTGAAATAAGCCAGACAATGAAAGAGAAATACTGCAAGAGAGAAAGAGAGAGAGAAAGGAAAGAAAAAGAAAGAAGGAAAGAAAAAGAAAGAAAGAAAAAGAAAGGAGGAAGGAAGGAAGGAAGGAAGGAAGGAAGGAAGGAAGGAAGGAAGGAAGGAAGGAAGGAAGGAAGGAAGGAAAGAAGGAAGGAAGGAAGGAAGAAAGAAAAAGAAAGACAAGACCTAAGCAATTCCTTGAACTTTCAGAATATGAGAGATGTGGGTTATGCAGTGGATGGGGGGAAATTTGGTGCAGGATAGGTTGGGTAAAAGGCATAAAGAAAAATCACCATTTGTAATAATAATATGCTTATAATAAATAACATTAAAAAAGAAAACGAAAAAAAAAAAAAAGGAAAGAAAAAATCTCGGAACAGGTTTTGAACCTATTCCAGGCAATCAATGAGCGCTTCATTAAGTATCAGGACTCTCACATCCAGGTAGTCAGTGGATGTTTCAATCCAGGATACTACTGAAAGTCAGCCAGTGCCTAAACTTGGCCTTCCTTGGTGCTTGTATAAAATCTGCTCTTTTCTTGGTTCAGAGTCTGCATTCTACATCCACAGTTTCCACGTACTTAACAAGTAATAAATTTGGATTCTTTGCTTCAGATTAATGAAAAAAAGCATTAGGTACTGTGAACAAGTGAAATGTATTCCAGGTGTGCAAGGCTGGTTCTACATTCTAAAATCAAACAGTTTAATTCTGCATATCAATAGCTAAAGAAGAAAAATTATAAGGTCATATCGATTATAT
>NW_007816576.1:0-902 GCF_000696425.1 Galeopterus variegatus | reverse complement strand
AGGGGGTAGGTGCACATTACTGAACTGCACCCATCACCCTCTTGCAAGACAGAGTGACAGCTCTAATTCTGTAGACTCTGGAGCTGTCTGATGAGAGGAACAGCTCAGGACCCAAGTGGCGATGAGGATAGAAAGCAAAGAGCAACAGAGACGTTCTGAAGGTAGCTGGCCAGGCCTGTGGGCTTAAATGCCTCTTGCTTGACACAAAACAAAATTGTGTCAGCAAGTTCCTGATGACCTAAGTGGTCCTGCTCCAAGGTGGGCATTCTGCAAACTTCTTTCTTCCCTCAGGACAGAGACAGGGACTAGGACAAACCACCTCTGGAAGCCTTGGGGAAAAGAAGGAGGACGTAATGAGGGACTTGCCATGGACAGCTTGCAAAGGAAAAAAGGCACAGGACATAGAGGCAGAAAATGTTCTTCTGTCCCATGCGCTGCTACTTGCTGCCTAGTGACGCCGAGAAAATCAGTATCACCTCTCTGGGCCTCAGTTTCTTCATCTGTTAAATGAGATTGTTATGAGGATTACATAGACAAATGCATATGATATATTCTACACACAAGGGAAACAGTAAACGATTAATAAATGTTATTTATTATTACAGTGACCAATTTCATTTAGAAAGCATTCATTAAGTGCTTGCTGCATATGAGGTAGTGTAGACGCTAGATAAACAAGACACAGTCTTGGCTTTTAATGAGTTTATGGTCTAGTGGGGAATGCAGGCAGGTTCTACAGGGCCCTAGAATGCGGCATCTCAAACAGGCAGAGAATCCTGAGAGTCAGGGGCTCTCTGAGAGGTAAACAAAGGGCCCACTGAGCAAAACAGACCTTACTTGCAGGGCCACTTTGAGAGTGCTGGCCAGGAATAAAGAAGGCAGTCAGAGAAAGTCTGGTCTCA
>NW_007816575.1:0-902 GCF_000696425.1 Galeopterus variegatus | reverse complement strand
CATCAATGGATTCATCTATTCCCCAGGGTAGAGTCCGTACTATTTAATCACCCATTAATGGTCACACCTTTCAATGACTATATTAGGATTTTATATCCTCTTAACACTGTTACAGTGGAGATTAAGTCCCAAAAAACAAACATTTGGGGGACACATTTAACCCATAGCACCATACTAGCATCCCAGAGACTTATAAATTGTGCCACATGCCCTTCTGTGTCCTTGAGCAAAATGCAGTCTATTGCATGGACTTCTCTCATAGAAAGTTTACACATACATAGCAAAGTATCAGAGAACTTGCTATTCCCACAGTTGTTTCTGAGAAGTTCCTTATTTACAGGTTTTGTTTTTGTTTTATCGTATCAGGTGATTCTGTGATGCTAGCCACAGCCGAATGGATGGGTGGGTGGGAGCAGCTTGGCCCCAGAGCTGATCCTGCCAGCTGCATAAGGAGAGACCATTAATGAGCTTACCAACTTTGGCATTTTATACTAGATAAAACTCGCCACATCAAAAATTTCTTTCAAGAAATTGTAACACATACCTTTGGGTTAGTTGACAGTTAACCTTAAGTAGTAGAAAAGCATACAGACAACAGTGAACAGAATACATAACATAGTAGGTATTATGTGAAGGCAATTCTGAGCAGAAGTTACAAGCTAGAAATAAAGGAAAGATGATAGAAGTTAGGCAATAGAAGAGGAAGAAAGGCAGATAAAGAAAAAGCGGCACAGAAGAGGAGTCAGGACAAGGCAAACTACTGTGGTGGCTGATAGGTACCAGACCACAAGAACCACAGTGGGATACTAAAAGGATGACAATTTTCCAGTTCACCATGAGCTCTCACTGGAGTTGCCTTGCACTAGTTTGCAAGAACTGATTGTGATCATCTTTTCGCAACT
>NW_007816574.1:0-902 GCF_000696425.1 Galeopterus variegatus | reverse complement strand
TTTTCTCCATTTCTTCACCTACCCCATGTTTCCAGCAAAAAAACACAAAAACCTCAAATACATTACCAGTCTTCAATTGAGTATTAACATTAAAAAATGTGTGTGTGTGTGTGTGTGTGTGTGTGTGTGTGTGTGTGTGTGTGTTGAGGGTTCAGGGTTGCAGTTCCTATCTTGGACAGTAGATGGCAGTGACAATATTATTTGATGCTATTCTGGTCCCATTACAGAGGTTAGCTTCCAGAACTAGCCTTTGTAAATGTCTAGCATAAGTCAGACAGAGCCTTCTATTTTGTAATGTCTTCTATGGCTTTTCACAGAGACAGAAAAGGCATTCTCTGGAATACTGTTGGTGCAGCGTACCCACAGGGCCTTTCCAAAGAAAGTCAACTGCTGCCAATTAGGAGCAATATCAGGGTGGATTCCACCCGGAGAGGGCACAGGGTGGAGCCATGTTCCCTGCAGAGAAAGACTCAAGTTGCTCACACTACAGTCAAAACTCGAGTCAGCACATTGCCGTCGTGGTTCTCAAGGAGGACTACTCTTTTACTGAGAGGCAAGAACGGTAAAGGCACCTTCTGTGTTATGTGGCTAAATATTTTTGCCTAGTAGAATCAAACCAAGAGTAGTAGAAAATTCAGAATTTCTCTAATAAGAATGAAATTGCTATTAAGTTGTATTTTTTCATAGAAGTGTTCAGGGTCTCTGTATAGTATATAATATCATGTTCTATGAGTGTGTTTAGTAGAAATCAAGCTTAAGGGAAAATATGTGTGTGCATGTACACATAAAATATATAGGAATAAGTATTTAGCTGGTTTTGCAAATCTGATCCTATAAGACCCAAGCTTAAAACTCATAAGTGGCTTCATTACTTTATATACATACACACACACACACACACA
>NW_007816573.1:0-902 GCF_000696425.1 Galeopterus variegatus | reverse complement strand
CAGTTAATCAGCATCCCAGCTGACCTTATACTCAACATTACACCTAGTGCACTTAGTAGATGCTTACTGAGTCCTCAAATTTCAATCCAGGACTCTACCCAGATATTTTCATAAACAAAAGATAAGTTAATTCCACTTTTTGGGAGATAGGAAGCAGAAGAAAAGAAAAGAAATGTTAAAATTAGATAATGTGACATTAGATAATGTGAGAAAAGTAAAATGAGTAGAAGTTTTAATGATCAATGCTAGAAGAACATTATACATTCATGTGCAAACATTTTTGGCAAATAATGTTCTCACTAATTTTTTTATAAGATATGAATCCCCATATACTTCAGTTTTGTAGATCAATTATTTATAATGTTTTCTAAAATCTTACCCTCTTCACTTTGTTTTTTTCCCCAGAACTATATCTCTAAAGATTTTCCTTTTATCTTTTATGCTAAAAGAAAGTAGTAACTCTTGTGACTAATGTCCCAGTATCCTGAGACATAAACTCTCAAGTGAACAAACATGAACTATGCAGTACTGCATGATATGAAATATTTTCCAGGTAAAACATATTAATCTTATCTGGCGTGTCCTGGTATATTTGGGACCACAAATTTTGCTTTACTCGTCCATTAGATTTTCTTTATGAGTCTTTTTTTTTAACAGACAAATGGTGGTTTAAATAAACAAAGTAGATTTCCACAACCACAATTTCAAGCATTGTCTATCTCTCCAGAAAAACTACACTAAAATTGGTCTAGTTTTTCCTATTCTTAGATTTCTTTCTTTTATACTTCCCAACTGTCACCATCCTGCAACACAACTAAGAATCAAGTACAACAGAAATAAACACGTGTTCCAAGGACACTTACCTGGGAAGGGTTTTGTTCTCAGAAGGACAAAGGGTATCA
>NW_007816572.1:0-902 GCF_000696425.1 Galeopterus variegatus | reverse complement strand
GGGGTGACTCACAGAGGACGCAGGGTGGGCCAGTCTGGCGTGCTTCAGATGGCTTCTGGGCTGTCCTCTGCTGGCTTTCCCGGCCTTTGCTGTCTGAGCTAAGCCGCAGAACAGGATGAAACACAGTAGTTTTCGAGTGTAGGATCGTTGTTGTAAGAATTATTCGTCTTTTGTTGCTCTTGGAAATGCAGTCAATACTCTGGTATCACAGCACACAGCTCTCAGGATCGCGCTGTTTCCTGACGCGGGCGTTCGAGACCCGTCGCCATCTTTCCTCTAGAATTTCCTTTTAAAGAATAACAAATTTTTTTAAAAAAGAAAAATCTGGGTTTGAACCCCAACTCTATCACCTTCTAATCATGTGACCCTGAGCAAACCATCAATCTCTATGACCTTTAGGCTCTTCAGTTATCAAATACTACTGTATACCTTATAGTTTCTTGTCAGGACAAATGTAGATAAGATGTGAAAGGAATTCTTAATGTGCTATGATTCCTCCACTGTAGATTTACATATTTCCAGCAGAAACTGCATAATAATTTATACTGTTTGTTCAGAGTATGGGCTCACTCAAATCGTATATGTTCGAGTTCATGCCACAAACAAAGATTTGGAAGGTAAGACAGTTTGCCATGTGGAGCTGGGCTTCCCAACCACTTTTACCCTGTGATATGCATAGAGAATGTTACCTGGGATAAACAGAGGCCTCTGCCTGTGGCCTGGGGTTCCAGCCACCCAAACCTCAGCCAGACATCCTGTAGGATGAGAAAATAAATATCTTGACCCCCCTGTAAGCCATTCATGGCACACCAGTAGGGAGGTTCTGAGAGAAAGAACCACATTTCTGTCTCTTAGTGTAGTATGTTCTAGATTCAGCTATACTACAAGCATTTCTGAGAAAG
>NW_007816571.1:0-902 GCF_000696425.1 Galeopterus variegatus | reverse complement strand
CCCCATGTCCCCCACCCAGTTAATCCCCTCCCCCTCCCCCATCTCCCCACCACCCTAGGTCTATTCTCTCTCTGCAAGTCCAACGCACCACGGTGGTCTTTCTTTCCTTCCTTCTTTAACTCTTAGCTCCCTCTTACGAGTGAGCACATGAGGTATTTTTCCCTCTGTGCTTTTGTTCATATACTCTATAGAACTATACGTATCGACATTTAAAGTGAATCTCTTCTGAACCACATGCAGGGAGTTTGGTTTCTCAATCCCATCTAATAATCTTTGTATTTTAATTTGTCCATTTAATTTTACTATAGCTACTGACAGCTGGTTATAAGTCTATCATCCTCCTACTTCCTTCCTTGTCCATTAATACTTTATTCCTCCTTTTTAAAAAAATAAATCATGTATTTTTATTATTCCACCTTTCTTCTCTAGTAACTTTTTGTACGTGACTGTTATCCTTTTAGTGTTTACTTTGGAGATTAAAATAAGCACCCGAGACTTATTACAGCATATCTTATGTTAGTATCTTTACCGCTTTCCGAACAAGCAAAAATGTTACAACATTTTAATTCCATCTGTCCCTCTTTGGGGGCTACTCACGTATCTCACTTTTGTATATGTTGTAAATTCCTAACCATTACTGTTTTAAGAAGTCAGTACCATTATACTACCGACATATTTGCTTTCTCACACTCTCTCTGCAGTGCTATGCTTCCATCTGGGATCATTTTCTTTCATAGCTCTTGTAATTTGAGTCTGTTGGAGATTAATTTTATCATCCCCTTTGGGTCTTTAAACACCTTATTTCTCCTTCATTCTTCAAGTTGGCCTTTTTTTTTTTTTAAACTTTCTGCCCTTTCAAGATATCTTTCCATTTTCTTCTGGCTAGCATGTTTCCCGTCAGA
>NW_007816570.1:0-902 GCF_000696425.1 Galeopterus variegatus | reverse complement strand
AGAAGCTTCTTATTTTGATGTAATCCCATTTGTTTATTTTTCCTTTGGTTGCCCGTGCTTTTGGGGTCATATCCATGTAGGCTGTGTCCAGTCCTACTTCCTGAAGTGTTTCTCCTATGTTTTGTTTAAGAAGTTTTATTGTTTCAGGGTATATATTCAATTCTTTAATCCATTTTGAGTTGACTTTAGTGTATGGTGAAAGGTATGGGTCTAGTTTCATTCTCCTGCATATTGATATCCAGTTCTCCTAGCACCATTTGCTGAAGAGGCAGTCTCTTCCCCAGTGTATAGGCTTCCCCAGTGTATAGTGCCTTTGTCAAAGATCAGATGGCTGTAGGTGTGTGGGTTGATTTCTGGATTCTCTATTCTATTCCATTGATCAGTGTGTCTGTTTTTATGCCAGTACCATACTGTTTGGGTTGTTATAGCTTTGTTGTATAGTTTAAAGTCAGGTAGTGTAATGCGTCCAGCTTTATTTTTTTTGCTCAGCATTGCTTTGGCTATGCTTGGTCTTTTGTCATTCCATATAAATGTCTGGATAGTTCTTTCCATTTCTGAGAAAAATGTCATAGGAATTTTGATGGGGATTGCATTGAATTTGTATATCACTTTGGGCAGTATGGCCATTTTCACTATGTTGGTTCTTCCAAACCAAGAGCATGTGATATCTTTCCATCTTCTTGTATCCTCTCTAATTTCTCTCAGCAGTCATTTGCAGTTCTCATTATAGAGACTTTTCACATCCTTGGTTAACTCAATTCCTAAGTATTTTATTTTTTTGTTGGCTATTGTAAATGGGCAAGCTTTCTTGATTTCCCTTTCTTCATGTTCACTTTTGGAGAATAGAATGCTACTGATTTTTGTGTATTGATTTTGTATCCTGCTACTTTGCTGAAATCATT
>NW_007816569.1:0-902 GCF_000696425.1 Galeopterus variegatus | reverse complement strand
CGGGGTGCTTCTCGCTGCCTGGCACTAATTCTCATTTTTCTTAGGCTCTCCTACCACAACTTTCTGACCTCCGAATGTCACATGTTCAAGGATGCAGCCTTCAGAGCGTGCGTCTCCTCTGTCTACACCAGGAGGAGGGAGACTAGTCACCTTCTCGGTGAGATCAGCCCACAGGTTGGTTCCCTGATCAACCATTTCAAGACTGCTCTTCCCAATGGTACATGCTCATTTTGTGTCATAGCAAATGACATACCGTCTGACATATGATGGACTAACTCGCTTCGTACCGTCTGACATATGATGGACTAACTTGCTTGTTTATTGCTCGTTCATCACTGCCTGTTGGAATGTGAGCTCCACGAGGGCAAAGACACGTTTTGTTCACTTCTCCAACCCCACTCTGGGAATATGTGATAGATGTTAGTAAACACTTGTTGAATGAATGAATGAATATATGCTTAAAAATTACAAAACTATATTTTGGGAAGCATACTCTAATTCAAAATCTTTGAAATCTCAGCCATCATTTCCCTGTTCAAATATTTGTTAAATGTTGGTGCTACTAGTGTATCCTCTCTCTCAGCTGGATATTGAAGGACAATTATTGTTGGAAATTTCTCTCAGTTTGATATATTGATTCCTATTTTGTTCAGTAGAAAATTTCTTCCCTAAATTCACAATATCTCTTTTAGAAATTCCTGTATCCATAATCCAGATCCATTCCCAAGTTATGGTTTTTAAATGAGCAAAATCTGGAGGTCAAGAATTTTTCCAGGGGTGGGTGGAAGCTAGGGAGAGAAAAACAGAGGCGTGTTTCCCTGGAATTACTGATATTCCTTCTGGCAGAGGCTAATTTCCTGGCTCCAAGGGCACAGTTCAAAGCCGAGCTGAAATTGCCTTGC
>NW_007816568.1:0-902 GCF_000696425.1 Galeopterus variegatus | reverse complement strand
GGGCCACTGGGGGAACACTGGGGCACAGCATGGACAGCTGATCTGCCGTCCAATCAGCACAAGACCACTAAGTGAAGACTGGTCAGGAATAGAGAACTGCAGGGGGTGCAGTTTGCTGAAAAGACTCAGGCCCAGACCAGAGTTTCCACACAACCCAGGTGTACCAGAGCTCGCAAGACCCAGAAGTGCTTACAAGGTCAACTATTAAAACCTGAGCTGCACAAAAAGCCTTCCCCAGGGAATCAGCAGCAAAGCAGCAATTTAGCTCAACCACAGGGCTCAAGTCCTGGTTCCCACAGGAAGATCCCCCATTTTAGAAGTAACCAAAGGACAACAAATTAGTTCCAGTGCAGAGTTTAAGTGGTGGGAACAGCAAATAATCCAAAACAGAACTGAAAGAAAAAACAAAAACCCCACAGATCAGAGACAAAGTTCTAATGTTAAACAGTAAAGGTCTAACACAACCAAGGAACATCTATAAAACCTAGAAGGACCAGAAGCACCCTGGGCTCCTGAGTCAGTGTGTGGGGAGGGCTGAGGGCCTCAGCCATGTCCCCCCACATCTGCATCAAGCCCAGCAAGGACCACCAGGACACCTTGGGAAGTACCCCAGGCCCCGGGCCTGGGTGGTAGGGGGCCAAGGGCCTCAGCCATGCGCCCCTGACATCTGCATCCTGCCCACCAATGACCATTGAGCCACCACCGGAAGCATCCTGGGCTCCCCTGCCAGAATGAGAGGGGTGCTATGCACCTCAACCACTCCCCACCCTTCCTCCTTCCTCCTCCTCCCATCCTATCTCCCTCCCCTTCCCCTCTACCCCTCTCCCCCAACTGCTCTACAACAACATCTTAGAATATTAAAATAATAATAATAAATAAATTTTTTAAAAAAGAAAATGGAA
>NW_007816567.1:0-902 GCF_000696425.1 Galeopterus variegatus | reverse complement strand
GGGTACGGGCCTCTGAAGCTGTTGTCTTCTACCATGCTCTTTCCATATCACTCTTTTTGGCTGCGTGATCGATCTTTCCGAGACGTCTGTGTCGGACCTCGTAACTCAGCCCTAAGCCGATTCTCTTTCTCAACCAATCCGCGTCTGCACTTGCCTCCTGCAACCTGGTGGAGGTGCCCGAGAGTGACTCTTCCGTTTTCCCTCAAAACTCAAAAAGCCTCACTCCCGTGCACCGACCCCAGGTTGCAGAATGCAAGTGCGGACGCGGCTTGTTTGAGAAAGAGAATCGGCTTTCGGCTGAGCTAGCACATCCGACACAGACATCTGGCAAAGTTCATCACGCTGCCATAAAGGGTCCTGTGGTAAGAGCACCGCAGATTCTTCAGTGGGGAGTAGGGGACATGGAGGACAGAATGGAACGAGAAGTAGGGGGAACAGCCAGGCCCAAGCTTAGGAAAGAACTGATCTGCAGCCACAGCAACAAATAGCCGGTGATAACCAATTTTCAATCTCCCCAGTGACCGACTTGTAGTTAGCCCCTAATTTTATAAGGACATCTGCATCTGTGTACATAATAAGTTCATGAACGTACACTTTTTGCCTCCCTTATTTTTTGCTATATTAACTAACTTGGTCTAATGTGATGAAATGTAAGAATTTCTCAATTCTAATTAAAACACTTAGAAAACTCTAAAACTATTTCTGTAAGAAACCTGGCTGACAGGAAAGGCAGAGGCACATACAGGAGAACAATCATTGTCTCTACATGTTGGATGATGTCCATTGAAATCAACAGAACACCAATTGTTAGTCTGATCCCTGATAAGTGGTACAATATTAAGGGTTCAGGAGTGATCATTCTTCTTGGCACATTGGGTGCTCAGAAGTGCCAGTGGACATGG
>NW_007816566.1:0-902 GCF_000696425.1 Galeopterus variegatus | reverse complement strand
GTAACATTTATTTTGTTTTATGTGATCAATACTATTGCCTAAAACACACCATTGAGAGATTATAAATTACCAAAAGTAGTTTCAGTTAAAGAGCCATGAGAAAGACAAATATTTCTTCATTGTAATAAAACTATTTTGAGCTAACACTACCCTTCTATATGCAACATTTACATGCATAATCTCAAAAAGGAACAAAATCACGAACTGAAACCAAGACACACAAAACTCTTTCCATGAAGCAGGTGACAACTGATATAATTAATAGAGACTCACTAAACACAAACTATCCAAATGAGGCTCCTATCCAGAGCTAGATATTTTGTGCTTATTAAAATAAATATGAAAGCTCCAGGGGGAAAAAAATCAAGTAAGTATTTTTCTGGCTCCAAGTCATATTTTTTCAATTCTCCTAAAGTTAACATAACTAAGATTAATAAGAGTGCAAAGGAAACTCCAAATCTTAAGAAAAATAATGTTATTTTTTTCTTAATCACTTTACTTACTTTAGAATTTCCAAATTATTAAACTTCACAGAGTCGCTAGAACCTAGTGGTTTTGTGCTTTTTATTTAGTTAGGAAAATATGTTTCTTATTTCATTAGTTATTCATTTCAACCCTGCAAGACGTACTAAAATGGATAATGAATCAAAAGAGAAGCGGTGTGCTGGGGGAAACAAATCTGGAATGATTACCACAACAGGTAACGTTATTCTGTATTGCCTAATTCCTGAGTAAAAGGCATGAACAGTAGCATTGGTTTTCTTTGAGGATATTTGAATTGAGGAAGGCCTCCTCTATTTCTATAGGGTGATGGTTCAGATCATTGTTTTTCATGTATTTATTACAGTCCATGACAAAAATATTCAAAGGTCCAAGGTAAAATGAGAAAAGTGAGCTCATAT
>NW_007816565.1:0-902 GCF_000696425.1 Galeopterus variegatus | reverse complement strand
TCCCGCGGCAGCGCGCGGCGCCCTCTGCCCCGCCGCCCGACCCGCTCGGGGAGGTGTGTGACCGCGTGTGTCTGTCGGGCCGGCGTGCTCCGTCCCCACCTCCGCACAGGTACAGACCGGACTCGCCCGGCGTGCAGACGGCTGCTGCTGGGAAGGTTTCACCCCGGGTCACACCGCCGCCCAGTCGCCCTCCTTCTGCGACCCCCGTCCCTCCATGTCCTTGCGATGCCCTAAAGAAAGAAGCCGCACCTGTTTTACCTGCAGTCTTGGAACGAATCAATTCCACGACTAATGGCTTTCTTGTACCTGGAGGGGAACGGAGGGGAACCAGTGCAGCGCCGAGGAGCAAAAGTGCAGATGCTTGTGTTTACCACCCGGTCGGAGGAAATAGAGAGTTCGGGGTTACTTTGTACTTTGGGCCCGGGGGTAGAGAGGGCAGGTAAAGGAAAGGGAAATTGAAAAGATAAAGAGAATTTGGGAAAACGTGTAGCAGCCAGAGGCTAGATCTTTTTATTTTATTTTTTAAAACAATTCTTTACCCACATTTGGATATGTTGTGCATATCTTGTACGCACATTTGCAGCAAGAAATACATCACATGATATGCATACTACTTTAATGTAGTTTAAAAAGATGTCTGAAACAGCCAATTAAAATGTCGATCATCTCGGAGGGAAAAAGTAATTTAGATGTGAAAATAAACAAGGAAACAATTTACTAAATAATGTATCAAAGCGTAATCTGGTGGATAAGTCTGCCTTCTGAAATTGCATACTTTCTTTAGTCGTTATTTACATTAAAGAGGAAAATAATCTGAATTGTTGATCCAGGCAAGTTTCAAGCCACAAAGACACTTGAGATGTCAGCTACACTTTAAACTCTCCTTGGTTTTATTTAGAGTT
>NW_007816564.1:0-902 GCF_000696425.1 Galeopterus variegatus | reverse complement strand
CATCACCCTATTTTTAACATATTGCATGGCACGATGCATTTCTGATGTTTTTCTTGTCTGCTTAGCTATTCATCTATCCATCCATCCACCCATCCTTTTGTACACTATATTTTTTCACTATAATATAATCTCCAAAAGAACAGGGATCTGCATATCTTATTCTGCTATATCTCTAGCACCTAGAACAGTGCATAAAATAAATATTAAGGAAATAATTTATTGAACAAACTTCTTATTTCAATGAATGATTTCAATTGTATTTCTTCCTGAGTTGCTTAAATAAGAAATATCAAAAAGTTTGCGTATTACTATCATGACATCATCTTTATAGAGGATTCTGGAACTAAAGATTGAGTTGTCATCTGTGCTTCCATCCCATACAATAAATAATCTTCTCAAGTCTATTTTTAGTTGACAAAAGTTCAGGTCTCTGAGGATTTCTTTTCTCAAATTAGATTTTCTGTACACTAATAGTAAAATAAATTCAAGGACAATAGTTTTAAGGTTATCTAAATGAAATAGAAGTAAAATAGGTCTATAGGAGTTGAGAAAGAAGTGGACTTCTCTTGTTTTGTAACTGATACACTATTGTGAAAAGGGAAAATTTTAGTATTCCATTACATACTGTAATTACAAAGACTGTGTGTTATAGTAATTTTTGAGCTAAAGTTATTTGGTTCAAAAGTTCTTTGGAACTACTGTGAAAGGAAAGTACCTGGGTTCTTTGACTAGGCAACAATTTCAAATGTGTGTTTGGCAGTCACAACCCTCAGTGAAAGGAATTCAAAGATATTCAAATAAGGCACTCTCAAGGAATTCATAAAAAAGCAGGAAGACACACAGACAACTAATCAGGACATAATGTAATGTATTTTCTTTGTGCTTTGAGTAGAGTGCTGTGG
>NW_007816563.1:0-902 GCF_000696425.1 Galeopterus variegatus | reverse complement strand
GCTTGGTCTGATGAGTTTACTTAGATCGAAGAGCTCGGTCTGATGAATTTACTTAGATCAATTAGCTCTGATGAGTTTATTTACATCTTTGAGCTTGGTCTTATGAGTTTACATAGATCAATGAGCTTGGTATGATGAGTTTACTTGGATCGATGAGCATGGTGTGATGAGTTTACTTAGATCGATGGGTGGGGTCTAATGAGTTTACTTGGATAGATGAGCTCGGTCTGATGAGTTTAATTAGATCGATGTGCTTGGTCTGATGAGTTTTCTTAGATCGATGAGCTTGGTCTGATGAGTTTACTTAGATCGTTGAGCTCGGTCTGATGAGTATACTTACATCGATGAGCTCGGTCTGATGAATTTACATAGATCAATGAGCTTGGTATGATGAGTATACTTGGATCGATGAGCATGGTGTGATGAGTTTACTTAGATCGATGGGTGGAGTCTAATGAGTTTACTTGGATCGATGAGCTCGGTCTGATGAGTTTAATTAGATCGATGTGCTTGGTCTGATGAGTTATCTAAGATCTATGTGCTTGGTCTGATGAGTTTACTTAGATCGATGAGCTTGTTGTTATGACTTAACTTAGATCGAAGGGCTTGGTATGATGAGTTTACTTAGATCGATTAGCTTTATCTGATGAGTTTACTCAGATCGATGAGCTTGGTCTGATTAGTTTACGTAGATGAATTTGCTTTCTCTGATGACTTTACTTAGTTGATGAGCTTGGTCTGATGTGTTAACTTAGATCGATGAGCTTGGTGTGATGACTTAACTTAGATCGAAGGGCTTGGTCTGATGAGTTTACTTAGATGAATTTGCTTTTTCTTATGTCTTTACTTAGATCGATGAGCTTGGTCTGATGAGTTTACTTAGATCGATGAGCTTGGTCAGA
>NW_007816562.1:0-902 GCF_000696425.1 Galeopterus variegatus | reverse complement strand
TATATATATATATAAAACAGTTTTTTGTTGTTGTTTGGGGCTGGCCTGTACACAGAACTGAACCCTTGACCTTGGCATTACAACACCATGCTCTAACCTACTGAGCTAACTAGCCAGCCCTAGTTTTATTTTATTTTATTTTATTTTATTTATTTATTTATTTATTTATTTTTTGGTCTTTTTTTCCGTGTCTGGCAACGGATCGCAACCCTCAGTGTTGCCCCCGTACCGGACCAGGGACCGGCAATGGGATTGCAACCCTCGGCGTTGCTCCCGCGCCTCGCTCAGCCAGTGAGCGGGAACCGGTCTGTATGTGGGATCCGAACCCTCGGGCGGGAGCGCCGCCGTGCTTCCCAAGCGGCGCACTATCCAGTGCGCCACCGGGCCAGCCCATATTTTATTTTTATTTATTTATTTTTTTTTAAAAGATGAGCGGTAAGGGGATCTTAACTCTTGACTTGGTGTTGTCAGCACCACACTCACCCATCGAGCTAACCGGCCATCCCTATATGGGATCCGAACCCGGGGCCTTGGTGTTATCAGCACCACACTCTCCCGAGTGAGCCACGGGCCTGCCCAACAGCCCTAGTTTTATTGATGTAATTCACATACCATACAATTCATCCATTTAAAATATGCAATTAAGTGGTTTTTAGTATATTCACAGGATTGTGCAACCATCTCCGTAATCAATTTTAGAAAATTTTCATCACCGCAAAAAGAAACCCTCTTCCCATTAACAATCACTCCCTATTTAAATTGCCAACATCTCACCCCTATCCCTAGGTAGCCAGCTACTCTACTTTCATTTTCTGTAGATTTGCCAATTTTAGACATTTCATGTAAATAGAATCATATAGTAAAAGTGTTTTTTTTTTTTTTTTTTTTTTTAGGATGACCGG
>NW_007816561.1:0-902 GCF_000696425.1 Galeopterus variegatus | reverse complement strand
ATCACCAAAATTCTGACTTCACTGTGCTGTCCTCAAAACACTTGTGACGTCGACACATCTGCGAATTCACCCCCATTTTCTCATCACCACGATTGTGACCTCACTGCCATGGTTGCATCGCCACCAGTGTGAAATCATCATCTTGCTGACATCACCACCCTTTTGACATCATGGCCTTTTGGTAGGTCTTCTGAGTTGTCACATGATTGAGATGGTGACCTCCCCAAAATAGTGACATCACTCCCATGGTCAAATCATCAGCCATCTGCCATCAGCACACTGATGACGTCACATCCATTGGGACATCACGTTCTGTGTGTCTTCTCTGACATTGTAACAACACCACGTTTTTGACATCAACACCATTGTCACATCCCCATGTCTTTGAAATCACTGTCATTCTGTCACAGTTGTGACATCACCACACGTGCCACTCTTTGTGATGTCGCCACCATTCTAACAAAACCACACTACTGACATCACCATATTTCTGATAGCAAAATTCTGATATCGACACCATTGTGCCATCACTCTATTTGTGACATCACCACCATTGTGAAATCACCATCATAATGACATCAATGCCATTGTGACATCACTGCATTTGTGACATCACAAGCATTGTGACTTCACTACCAAAAAGATGTCACTGTAATTGTGACGTCACCGTATTGGTGATATCTCCACCGTGGTGACACCACTGCATTTGGGACATCACCACCTTTGTGACATCACCACAACTGTTACATCACATCCGTTGTGACATCACCACCATAGTGACGTCACCATAATACCAATGTCATCACAATTGTAACATCACAATCATTGTGACATCTTGGCTATTTGGGTTTTACCACCATTCTGACATCACCATGATTCAGACTCTTCAAAATTCTCATATC
>NW_007816560.1:0-902 GCF_000696425.1 Galeopterus variegatus | reverse complement strand
ATTTAAAGCCATCAGGCTATATGAGATCACCTTGGAAAAGACTGGATAGAGAAGAGAACTTGTGTAGAGGACAAGAGATCAAGAAAGGAGACCGAGAAGGAAAAGCTGATGCAATAGGAAGAAAACCAAGGGAAGCCAGGAGAGGAAGCCAGTTCAGTTGATCAAATGATACTTAAAGATCAAATAAGATGATGACTGATGTGGTGCTGATCACACCAAGGTCCAGGGTTCGATTGCTGTTCCAGCCAGTTGCAAAAGAAAAACAAAACAAAAATAAACAATCTGAGACAGACCAGTCAATCAGTCAACTTGAGAACATGGAGGTCATTGAAAAGAACAACTCCAGTGAAATGGGAGGGAAGCCAGTTGGGAGTGGATTGAACAGTAAATGGGGAACTTGCATTTCTAGCAGTTGGAAGATTACATACTTTCAATGACCTTCCCAGTGAAAACAGCTGAAATGCTGGATGATTGCATTGCTAAACAAGCATGATCTTCACAAAAGTCAACAACAAAGTGAAAGCAAGAAACGTTGGAAATAAGCACCAACACCACTTTCTGCTCTGGGAGTTTCTGCTGAACCCTGGAGACGGCAGAGCAGGTGGGGGGCAAGAGATGAAGCCTGAGGTCCATGCCAATTGGAAACTGGTAGGAGACTTCTGCATAAAGCTGGGGCTCCAAAATAACCTCAATGTAAAGGTGACGGAAGAAAAAAAGTCACACAGAACAGAACATCAAAGAAACATTATTCTTTCAAATTTAGCATTGGTCAGTAGGAGTACAATGGAATCTTCCCTCAGAATTTGTAAGCATAATTGCCTGTATGCACATTTTTGGTCCTAGTATACATTATCTCTGTGGTTCAAAGTATAAGCCAGGAATATAACTCAGTGGGTCCTGGA
>NW_007816559.1:0-902 GCF_000696425.1 Galeopterus variegatus | reverse complement strand
AGTCACAGTAGGGGCTAAATTTCTAATATATAAAAGTTGGGGGACACAATTCAAGCTTCAGGGAGTTTTGGGGAGACATAATTCAATCCACTACATGACCAATGGTCCTGGTTTGTCCTAACAGTCCCAGATTTAGTAATGAAAGACCTGTGTCCCAGGAAACGCCCAGTCCTGAGCTGGAAGCTTTGGTTACCTTATCAACAGTTGGCACCATTTTTCATACTAGGAAGAGGTTGTGGGATTGTGGCTAAAGAAAGGAGACAAGGGTGGGAGAGTTGGAGGGATGGGAGGTTTGGCTCACTGGGGGACTGATGCTGGGGGGGGAGCCGGGGTTGGTGGCAGGTCTGGCATGACATGGGGTGCAGGCCAATTGAAAGGCCCCTGATAGCAGAGGGTCCATCCTTGAGACCCTCAAGTCCTTAGCAAAGCTCAGGGATGATTACTGAGAGTGGGTTTTCTTTGCAGAAACTGAGGCAGGAGCTGAACTTCAGAGTGGACCAGGTGGAAGCAGAGGTGACTATGAGGACCTGACCCCCAGGAACTATCTGAAGTCTTCAGCGGGCCTGGAGATTGCCATAAACCATGGGATTGGGGGTGGAGAAGAGGGTGGTTTGAGACCATCTGATTTAGGGTTTAAGGAATGGAGGCCCTTGCTGATAATCTGTAATAATTACTAATTCTTAAATAAACATTAAGTATTAACTATGTACAACCAGGCCCTCCCTTGGGCCTGAGAATAAAAAAAATGGAAGGCATATGGACAAATGAGATACCACTGTGATTTTGACCTTCTAACCCTAACCCTAACCCTAACCCTAACCCTAACCCAACTAATCAAGGGGCTGGGAGGGGACCTGCTTTGATGAAAGGACAAGAATCGCCTATGATCAGTGTTCATTTAC
>NW_007816558.1:0-902 GCF_000696425.1 Galeopterus variegatus | reverse complement strand
CCTCAGAATCTAATCACCTCCTCAAGGCCCCACCTTTTAATTACCATAATAGGATTTCCTATCCTAGGCAGTTACAGTCAATGACTTTGGGGGGCGGGGGCATTCAATCCACTGCAGTATGTAAAGAAAAGCGTGGTCCCTGGTGTTGAGGCTTTGAATCTAGTGAGGTAGATGTCAGTAAGTGCCACGGAACAACAGGAAGGAGAGTTTTCAGTGGGGCCCCTCAGCGGATTTGACCCTGTGGGGAAGTAAGGGCTGCTTCCAGCTGATGAAACGTGACCAAAGGCAGGAAGCATGAAATTGCTTGGGGACATGGGGAGCTCACGAGTGGGGCCATGCAGTGGAAATACATGGTAGAGGGAAGGTAAGGAAGATCAAGTAGGACTATGCAGGTTGGTGTTGGTTTGCAGGGAGCTTTGAATGTCAGAGTTCAGGATTATTATGGCTTTGTTACTGGCAGGTTTCTGAGGAAGGCCACAGGTAGTGGCATACAGAGGGCAGCCATGGTAAGGAAGTCCCAGTGACGGCTTTGTGTGGGAGGAGACCAGCCCTTGCCTCTAGCGGTGCTTGTAGACTTGGAAGGACAAGGGGCAGAGAGAAACAAGGTCCTTATGGCACATAATCCCCAGAGCACCTTCTGCATTGTGTTCTGGGTGGAAGGAAGACTTTAGATTTTGGAGAGTATTTCATGGTGTCAGCAATTTTAAATATTCAGGCTTGGTGAAGTAGGATAAAAACTGGTGACGTGTACTTTCTTGGCAGGTCAGTTTACTGGAAGACGTGTGTGTGTGATGGATGAAAATCTGATTTTGGGGCCGGCCCGTGGCTCACTCGGGAGAGAGTGGTGCTGATAACACCAAGGCCACGGGTTTGGATCCTATATAGGGATGGCCGGTTGGCTC
>NW_007816557.1:0-902 GCF_000696425.1 Galeopterus variegatus | reverse complement strand
TCCCCAGGAATATTTTTAGATGCTTCAAACCTTCTCTTTTTCTCATTCTTCTTTTTTTTTTTTTCTATTTTGTCTATTTTAGTTCCTTCCTTTTGAATTCTCATAAGAAATTTCTTCCCAGTTTGCAGTTTAATATCTAGGTCAATCAGACCCAGGGTTAGAAAAGAAATTGGAGGTCACCTAAGGTAGTGAAAGGCAAGAAGACAGTAATGAGTCCTTAAAATCAAATTTTATTGTACAATTAGTAATTATTAATATTGGAAAAAAATAAAGGAATTAGAAGTAAATACTAGAGATCCTGGTTTGTATATAATACTTTTACTTAGGAAAGAAAAATGGCACATACAGCTAGAAACAGCAACACTGAAACAGCTAGACAGTTTCTCAAGTATGTGATTTTTTTCCCCTGAAGAAATCATCTCAAAAATTCATCTGCCCATCTTAGGTCTGTTCATTTTCTGATTCTAAAGGGAAGTTCACAGCCTGCATCAGTATGAAGCAAACGACCTCTGGGACTGAGTTGCTCATCTAATTGATGTGAATATTGGGCTCTGGTGGGAACTGTGGTGCTGATATAGGCACTAGAAGAGGTAATTTGTTAAATAGCTCCCGGTGCTGTGTTAATTTGTCTCACACCAGGAGCTTTTGCTCAGAACATAGTATACAGTGTTCTCCTGGCTCATGAGGCCTAGGTCTGAGCCTGGGGAGGTGGCGAAGCTGGTGAATTTGGCCACTTAGGGCATGATATGGAAGAGGCGGAGCAAGAAGAAAATCCTGGGGAAGTTCCAGTTTAGAGTTAATTATTCTTATTTGACATTGCCTGTGAGCCAATGCATACCCATATATTAAACTATATTCTGAATGGCTGGCAAGGATTTTCCATGTTTATAAGCCTAACAGGT
>NW_007816556.1:0-902 GCF_000696425.1 Galeopterus variegatus | reverse complement strand
TTTGATGTTTATTCATTCTGGCAGGAGAATCACAGTCCACTAGTTTGACACTATTGTCTGGCTAGGGTGTTGCTGGGGTTGCCAATTTGGTATGGCTACCTCAGTCTTCTCAGTTGGCTACTAGTGCCTTTTATGTGTGGTTGTCTCGGGTCTTGTGCCACTCCAGGGAGCTGACTCTCTGGTCAGCATGCACTCGACCTGGCTGCAGCATCACATAGTTTCACTGCAGAGCACGTAGTCTTTGCAGGGCTTCTGCCTTCCCTGCTGGACGTCTCCCTTCTCCACAGCCACTGGGTCAGGCTGCTGGCACCGCAAGATGTGTGGTCTCTGCGGAGCTTCCGCCTCCCCTGCTGGACATCTCCCAGCTCCATGCACACTGGTGGCAATGACATTTTAGATACAATACAAAGAGCATGACCCACAAAAGGAAAAAAAGAAATATGTGTTACTTTATTAACATTTTAAAAATTGGCTCTCGGAATGACACTGTAGGGAGATTCAAAATACAAACAAAAAACTGGGAGATGGCCTTTATGAAAAATGTATCTGACTAATGACTGGTTTTAAAAATATACAAAGAACTCTAAAAACACAAAAAAAGGAAACAACTCAATTTTAAAAACAGGCAAAATAACTGAATGGACACCAAACTAAATAATATATACCACTGGCAAATAAACATATGAGAATATCCTTAACATAATATGTCATCAGGAAACTGCAAATTAAATAATAAGATTCAAATACACACATATTTGAATAGTTAAAATCCAAAACACTGAAAACGCAAAATTCTTTCAAAGATGTGGAGAATAGGTGTGTACACACACACATGGAAACGTTCACAGAAATATCTTTAACAACTTTATTTATAATTGCCAAAATGTGGAGGCAATGAATAT
>NW_007816555.1:0-902 GCF_000696425.1 Galeopterus variegatus | reverse complement strand
GCATACAACCTTGAACCTTGCCTCAACACAAGAGTTTTCTACAGCCACTCTTTTGCCCTGTGGCCTGGAGCACTTCCCTCCCTGTTGTATGGTCAGCCCTAATTAACTTCAACTGTACATAAAACAAATAAAATTAGGTAGCTTTTTTAACATTGTATACATCTTGGCAAAAATGTAGGTATATTTTTATTATGTTACTGATAAACATTTATGTTCTATATTTTTAAATAAATAGCAATGTAACTATTCCATATTTCTCTTTAAATAATCTAATCAACACTAGAAGCAGAAGTGTTTTACATGTAGCTGGACCCTAGTTAGCTGGTTATCTGATTTTTGTGAGTTTTAGCCTATGAAAGGGAAAAAAATTCTATTTCCTATTCCATATAAGTAATCTTCCTTCAGATCACGTTATATAGGGGAAGCATGATTCACTTTTAACTTGACACTGTCATATGTCATTATTCTCCTTTAAGTATAATTGCTTCATTGGAATGTTCACATCTTGAGTAGGCTCTCTGAGTGAGTAGCAATGCTGCTAGTTGGGAACACAGGAAGAGTTTTGTAGAATCAAAGTGCATTTCCTCACAGCCATTCAAATTTTATTCTGCTGATTGAAATCCTTCCTCTTAGTCTTCCAGACATCCACTTACTAATCAAGCCAGTAAGTTGAAGTGAAGAGGATGTCAGTGATACCATCAGCAAGGAGCTGGAGAACAAGTACTGGAAAGGGAAGAATAAGATCACTTCTTTAATGCTCAAAATAATGTTCTCACCATAAAATTTCCTCCAACTTATGGCACAGTCTAGAAGTAAGGCTGAAGGAGCAATGCACCTGGGAAGGAGGGGTGATTATCAGTATATATTTGTAAATTATTCTTTCAAAGAATTTCATATTTAGA
>NW_007816554.1:0-902 GCF_000696425.1 Galeopterus variegatus | reverse complement strand
GCACACTGGAGAGTGCGCCACTTGGGAGTGCGGCGGCGCTCCCGCCGAGGGTTCGGATCCCATGTGGAGACCAGTTCCCGCTCACTGGCTGCGAGGGTTCGGATCCCATGTGGAGACCGGTTCCCGCTCACTGGCTGAGCGTGGTGTGGGCACAACACCGAGGGTCGCGATCCCGTTGCCGGTCAGTAAAAAAAGACAAAAAGGAATAAAAAAAAAAAAAAGAAGCACGTTGCAGGTCTCGTCCACACTCAAACAGAGGGGATTATCAGAAAGTGGGGATCATTGGGGCCATCTTAGAAGCAGCCTACCACATAAAGTGTGATGCATTTTGATTTGTGGGGAAGGAACAACATGCAGATTATCAGAAGTTCTCACTCAGGAGGTACTATTTGAAATGAATGTTGAATATGCAAGCATGCCCAGCGATGGGAGGTATGGAGAGATCATACGATTTCGGTCTCTTTCAACTCTGAAGTACCACTTTATGACATGTTAAAAATGCTGCATTAGTAGAGAGTCAGCATTATCATATTATTGCGATAGACGATATAACAAAAATTCTTTGAAGAACCACCTCTGATAGCCATGATTTTGCAGCACTGTTCAGATGCCACAGCCTCATATTTTTGTGCTCAGAAATTGCTGCATGGTAGAGCAAAGATGTCCTGGATGAGAGGTTTTGCCCCTGAGGGGCCTTGGTCAAGGATTTAACCACTGAATACCAGTTTTTTAATATCTAAAATAGGGACAGTAATATCCAGCCCAATAAGGTCACTAGGACAGCCATAAGAAGGGAGAAAATATTAGTGCCCTTTCTTTCTTTTGCCACACTTCATGGCTGGCGTAGACTTGTTTGTTTAAATTCACTCCAAGAATGTAGAAAGCATAATGTTAGATTTTTT
>NW_007816553.1:0-902 GCF_000696425.1 Galeopterus variegatus | reverse complement strand
TGTGCCAGTGCCAGATCTCACATGGCAGTGAGGTGTGTGTGTGTGTGTGTGTGTGTGTGTGCGCGCGTGCGTGTACATACATGTATATATTTTGTTTTCTTATATCTGGAAACTTTTAAATTACAAGCATAGAGAAAATAAATTTCTTAGTGGATAACGTAACTGAGAAACTCTGTCAGGTTAGAACCTTGACGTTCAGTCAAATAAACCATCAAGAATGAAGAAACGTTTCACAGCATAAGTTGAAATGAGAAGTATCAGGTTATTAATAAAATAATTCTTTTTATTACCTTTTCCCATAATTAAATCCATGTGATATGTTCAGCAAATTTCAAAGTAAACGAAAGAGTGAGAAGTATACCAGAGAATGCTCCAGAAATAAGGATGGTGTATTTGTGTCTTGGAAGTGCTGGTAGCATTGACCACACCTGGGGAAGTTAAAAAAGTCCATAACTTTTCCATGACATGCAACAGAAGTCAGTGGTAAAGTCCACTGAGAATGTGCCTAGTCTATTCATCAACTGTAGTGAATTTAACTTTCCATATGTGATTTAGCGAGCTGATTTTTTTTACATATAGTCTGTGTTAAATTTTCTGTTAACATAACAAAAAAGCCAGTAAGATTTTTTAGCTTTAACTTTCCCATTCTATTTTTTTTCCCACAAAATCTAGTAGGGTGTGAATATGCTAGTAAATTCAACATTCCACAAATTTATCCATCTGGGAAATTCATTAAATAAATGATATTTGTATTCATACAGGGTATCAACCAGTTGCGGCTCTTACAGACGTGGAAGATGATTTACAGTCTCTAAAGACTGTTCTGCTTGCTTCAGACAATCTGTTCTGACTTTCCAATCACCCTTATGTCACTCTTGGAGGTTTCTATGCCTTTACACATT
>NW_007816552.1:0-902 GCF_000696425.1 Galeopterus variegatus | reverse complement strand
TAGACAGAAATTAAATTATAGACAAAACAGGCAAATGAACTATTGATTCTGTTGCACAATTTATTTTATTCTTTACAAGAATTGAGTTTATGTGATTTTGTAAAAGATACATATTGATGTACTCATTCACTGGAAATAGAAGAGTGCTTCAAAAAGTTTGTGGGAAATATGAATATTTCCATAAACTTTTTGAAGTGTCCTTATACTATTGTCATTATTTTTTGAGGGATACAGAACAGAGCTTTATATAAAGATATATTTTTTCCAAATATCAAGAGAATATTGGCTTAAATCTCCTCTACATGGCAGAAGCTCTTTATACCTGCTGTATTTCAAAATTCCTCAAAATGAATTCAGGAGAAACTGAGGTGATTGTTTTCTCACTGGTTTTTCTAAATTTAAATTTCTCATCATAGAGTTTCCGGAAAAATAATTGAGTTTTGTATGTTATTATTTGTTTTGGTTTCATATTTGATAATTTCTGGTAGAGAAATCATTTAAAATAAAAATAAATGGTATTGTTTTATGCACCAGTGCTCACAAACCTTAGGTTTTACTATAAAACTCAATAACACAAGCACGTATACACAAGCACGAATGCCTTGAGTCACTGATTTAGTGAACGGGAAGATGTATCCAAACTCCTGATTAAGGAAAGCAGGGGGAAAAAAAAAAAAAGAAAAAGAAAATGTGTCCTGGCCAAATAATAAATGATGCACATAATACAATGTTAAAAAAAAAAAAAAAAGAAGCAGCTCAACTTATGAAAAGCGAAGACATTCATTCTTTGAATAACAAAAATCAAAAGATATTTTTCCAGAGATTATGGAATTGTAATATCATTTCAACTTAAAATTTAAATAAATGCAGATTATAGATTATGAAATGGAGTATATTAAGGA
>NW_007816551.1:0-902 GCF_000696425.1 Galeopterus variegatus | reverse complement strand
ACTAGGGGTCATCAGTTTCTCTGATGGTTGGTGAGGTCAATTTTTCTGAGACAGGTAGACTGTCTTGAGTTCACTTACATAGAGTGCAGTTTGAATAACATTTCTGATTTCCCGTGACACAATGGTAACTAGTTTTTCAGATATTTTCACAAAAGGTGACAAAATTATATGACATATCTGTAAGCAGAAATCCTTTGACTTATAAAGAAGAGAATTAAAAAATAAAGAAAAAAATATCATATCCCAATTATGAAAAGTACAAAACTGGTACTTTCAGGTCTTCTCAACTAATCTCTGCCTGTATACACACACACACACACACACACACACAAGCACATGAGTATATATACATAGGCACATGTGTGATTACATATATTTAAATATATATAATATATTATTGATTATATATTCTATTTAACCTAGTATTTTTAACAGGTAAATTAAAATCTGTGCTTTTGTAGATTTTTAAAATCTTTGTAATCCTGTTGTTTTCACTTTATATATTTTGAAGATATGGTTGAATGGCTTTTTTTTAAATCAAAGTTTAGTATCTCCATTCGTCTCTTTTAGTACTCCTTTCTTAAATTCTATTTTATCTGATAGTAATGTTATTCAGTTTAGTATTTGTCAGCTGCATTTTTTTCCAATTATATTGTTTTAAAACTGTCTTTTTGCTTTAGATATATACCTTATACATAGCAGGTACATCTTTTATTTTTAATTCACATCTGATATTCTCTCTCTTTAAAACCTAATCCATTGACATTTACTGTGATCAGTGGCATATTTGAACTTGTTGCTACCATCTTATTTTAGTTTGCTATTTACCCACCTTTTCTGCTCTCTTTTTTTTTACCTCTCATTGAAACTGGAGCTTTTTTTTTTTTTTTTTTACGAATTTT
>NW_007816550.1:0-902 GCF_000696425.1 Galeopterus variegatus | reverse complement strand
TAGGAATGCGTTACTTAGGGGCCACCACAGTAGGGACTTGGTAGGAACCAGGATGTGTGTGGGGGGAAGACTGTAGTGGGCCTAATAATTGATGCCTTGCCTAGGGACTACCAATGCTTCCTGGGAAATCATTATCAGCCTAGTGCCCTTCTTCCTGCATGATTTACCTGCTTGAGGCCAGTACAAACCTTTGAGATGGCTCTTAGAGCTTCTATCCAAAACCTCTTAAAATCACACTTACGCATACGACTATTTTGGATCTTAGAATGGCTGGCTTGTTCCTTGGATCTGGAGCTGACCTGGGAGGAGGCAGATGTGATTGCACCTTTTATCTGCATTGGTAAAACAGAACAAGAGCTGCCACTAGGGTGTGTGGATGTGTGTGTGTGTGTGTGGGGGGGGGGCGAGGGAGGGGCAAATATGCTTTGTGGGACATCTGCCTATATAAACAATTTGAGTTGCTGAAAGTCAGCATGTTAGCCTCATTTTGTAGACTTAGCAGGAACCATTGCTTGCTATACTAATGTCATGGAACTTAAGATAACCACAAAACAAGAACAACCTTGTAGAAATAAGTCTAGGTGCTCTTCGGGGCATCTGGTTGACCCTACGTGTTAGTGAAATAAAAGCACCTGGATAAGCAGCAACTGACACAGTTGTACATGGGCCAGACTGGTCCCTGGGTGCTCAGAGAGGGATCTGCTGGGTGTGGCCCACAGCACGTCCCTGCCTGCCCCAGCCTAAGGGCATGCTTCAGGTACAGACCATAATCTTAGAACGTTCGGGTTCCAGAGGCCTGCCGAAGGGCAGGAGACCCATGTGGTTCAGTGACTCCAGGGCACTTAGTGCCTCCCAGAGGGTCATGACCAACAGCCATGTGCGTTGGTAGATAAAACAGGCAG
>NW_007816549.1:0-902 GCF_000696425.1 Galeopterus variegatus | reverse complement strand
TTTTTTTTTTTTTTTTTTAACAAATTTGTGCATACTTAGACTTTGGACTGTGTCGCCTCTGTGGTGTGCAGCTGCTGATGTCTCTACTCAGTTTTTCTTTTCTCATTATCATATTTTAACTTGCCTTCTTAGGGACCACCCCTTTGTCTGCAGAATTTAGTAGTTCAAGTAATGATCTGAGTAGAGGTTACACTCAAACCCCCTGAGCCCGTACGGTTTCCATCTGTGCTTATGGATCTGTGTGTAGACTGAAGAATGCCTTCAGCGTTATGGTAGTTCTCCTGTCTGTCTGGACTTTAACTCCCAGCTCAGATTTCTTGTCTCTCTCCTGAGCATATGTATTTTCCCAGTCAGCCAAGGATGTGTGGCAAGTTTACCTTAGCCTTCTGTGGCTTTCTCATTTCTAGGATATACTCATTACAATTCTGGTTGGTTTGCTGCTCACCCCAACATGGACTACAAACCTGGACTAAAAGAGCTTTGGTTTTTCCTCATTGCTGCTTGTAGCTAGCTTGCCATGGGTTCCCGTCGCTGCCCCAGATTGAATTTTCCTAATCTCAAAATGCTGCATAATTTATGGTTCCATTTATAGAGCATCCTCAAAATGACAAAACTAGGAGATAGAGAAAAGATTAGAGGTTAGTGGGGACATGGAAGGAGGAGGAGTGTGAACATTAAGGGATAGCATGAAATAGTTCCTTGGTGGTGACATGAAGCAGTTCTCTATCTGCTTGTGGTAGCTGCACAAAACTCTAAATGAGATAAAACTGCATAGATGGCCAGCTGGTTAGTTTAGTTGGTTAGAGCATGGTGCTAATAACAGCGAGGTCCAGGGCTCAATCCCTGTACCAGACAGCTGCAAAAAGTAAATAAATAAATAAGGCACAGTAAGAGATTAACAA
>NW_007816548.1:0-902 GCF_000696425.1 Galeopterus variegatus | reverse complement strand
GGTAACACCTGTGGATCATGCTTGATGTGTCCCCGCAGCACAGGCTTTACTGTCCATATCCGCAGCTGGAATTCTCCAATCATTGTTCACAGGTGTAACCCATAAAGTACGTCTATACCGAAGATGTGTTCAGCTACTGGGGATACATACACAGTATATACACGAGGGGGCAATTGTTCAATGCTCAACAGCAAAGACACAGCTTTGACTGTAATAGAATGTCCTCCATAGCCATCAACACTCACTGTCGCCCCTGGAAATTTATCTGGGCTGCCATGTATTATGTTACCTTCTGTGCCAGTGTCCACCGATGCTAACAAACACTGTACACTTATCATCCACCCCTAGTCCCACAGCCATGGGAGCCAAACAACTAGGGGTTCATTTTCTGATGCACTGCAGGTCATGCAAGAAGATGCACAAATTCTCCCAACCTACCCTCAGGGTTGCCATCGTCCTCAGCTTCAGGAATGGGGGTGACCTGTCACTGTACTTCATTCTCCAGCATGTCTGCCTTTTGCCGTGCTGCCTCATAGAGTACCCGGTCCATGTTGTCTCACAGTACAGCAAACCACAACGCCAGCCATTCTCTGGGACTCATCATCTCTCACCAAGGAGCTCAATACCCTGAGAGCTTCCTCTATGCTCTCGGGGGACCATCCACTTGGTCCCATGTTTCCAGTGGAGCCCCGTTCTACAGGAACACTGCCACCAGGTACCACATGCTTGGGGGAAGCCACATCTCCTCCCCCTCCCGAGGGGCTCATGGCTCCCTTACCTGCTCATCCTGCCAAAACTACACCAATTGTGAGGCTGGATCACAGACCACTCTACCCCATCCTGTGTAGGTCCTGAGCCAGGTAACTGAAAGAAAAACCTGAGCAGCCACTGGCAACGTGGAC
>NW_007816547.1:0-902 GCF_000696425.1 Galeopterus variegatus | reverse complement strand
TGTTTTCACTTATTGGAGGGGGCTAAAGGTGAATGAATCAATTCACACACATACATACACAAAAACACACACACACACACTCTCACACACACACACAAAACCAAACAAACAACAACAACAACAAAAGGAAACAAAAACCAAAAAATCCGGGGTGGGGGGAGAGGAAGATATAACAACCACACATTTTTTTTTTTGAAGTTCTTACAACGAGCAAATGGAGGGGACACACTTGGGTGGGAGAATAGAGAGGGAAGAGGGACGGAGTTTTCGGTGATGGGACATAATAATCAACTACATTATATATTGATAAAATAAAAATAAAATAAAAATAAAAAAAAAAGATGACCGGTAGGGGGATCTTAACACTTGACTTGATGTTGTCAGCACCACGCTCTCCCAAGTAAGCCACAGGCCGGCCCTCAATTTGATTTTGAACAAAGGTGCCAAGACAATTCAATAGGGAAATACAGTTTTTCAACAAATGATAGTGGGATATCTGGATAAGCACATGCAAATTCTTAGATGAAAATATAGGACTAAATCTTTGTGACCTTGGATTAGGCAATCATTTCTTAGACACTCCACCAAAAGCACAAGCAACAAAACAAACAATAGATTGAACTTCAACAAAACAAAAAACTTTTGTGTTGTAAAGGACACCACCAGGAAAGTGAAGAGATAGAATGAGAGAAAATATTTGCAGATCATATATCTGATAAGGAACTTGTATCCAGAATGTGGAAAGAACTCTAACAACTCAAAAATAAAAAGACAAATAATCCAATTTTAAACAGTGCAAAGGATGTGAACAGATATTCTCCAAAGAAGATGTCAAATTGGGCAATAAGCAAATGAGAAGATGCTCAACAACTTTAGTCATTAGGGAAATGCAAATCAAAATA
>NW_007816546.1:0-902 GCF_000696425.1 Galeopterus variegatus | reverse complement strand
GATACTGCAAAAGCAGTACTAAGAGGGAGGTTTATTGAAATTAATGCTTACATCAAAAAAAAGAAAGGTTTCAAATAAATAATCTAATGCTACACCTCAACGAACCAGAAAAACAAGAACAATCCAATCCCGAAGTTAATAGATGGAAAAAATAATTAAGATCAGAACTATGTGATATAGAGACCTCAGAAATAATACAAAAGATCAATGAAACAAAAAGTTGTCTTATTCTGAACATATACAAAATAGACAAACCATTACTAGGTTAACAAAAAAAAAGAGAAAAGAAGAGAGAAGACCCAAAACACAAAAATCAGAAATGAAAAAGGAGATATTACAATCGATACCACAGAAATGCAAAGAATCATTAAAGACTGTTACAAACAAATATATGCCAACAAATTTGATAACCTTGAGGAAATGCATAAATTTCTGGACAAATACAAACTATCACACTGAATCAAGAAGAAATATGAAACTTGAACAGACCGAAACAAACAATGAGATTTGTATTAGTCCGTTTTGTGTTGCTGTAACAGAATACCTGAGACTGGGTAATTTATAAGGAAAAGAGGTTTATTTGGCTTACGATTCTGGGACAGGTGCATCTGGCACAGGCCTCAGGCTGCTTCTACTCATGGCAGAAAGTGGCAGGCAGCTGGCGGGTACAAGCAGATCACATGGTGAAAGGAAGCAAGAGAGAGAGAAGCAAGGTGCCAGGTTCTTTTTAAGCAACCAGCTCTTGAGGGAACTAATAGAGCAAGAACTCACTCATTAAGTGCCCCTCCCCAGGGAGAGCATTAGTCCATTCATGAGGGATCCACCTCCATGACTCAATCACTTTCCAACACTGCCATATTGGAGATCAAATTTCTGCATGAGTTTTGGAAGGGACAACACAT
>NW_007816545.1:0-902 GCF_000696425.1 Galeopterus variegatus | reverse complement strand
GATAAATGTTTAAGAGCTATGCACAGGGCAATGAGGGAACTCAGGAGAGAGACACAGAGGAATGTCTTCTACCCAGTCTGAAAGATGAAGCCCAGGAAATGTTTGAATGGAGTCTGCAGCTTAAGTACAAGGTTTGACCATCTTGAGAGGAAGGACTGGGATGTGGAAAAGAACATTTCAGATAAAAAGACTGCCATGAGCAAAAACTAGTGTGGGGGGATGTAAGAAAGATACCTGGAGCTAAGTATTTGGGAAACACAAAAATGTCTCTGGAGACGCTGGATTCTCTGGAGCTTTCGAAGTAAAATCCCAAAGTTTGGCTGTTCTCCTTGAGATGGAGGATTCTCTGAAGGATTTCTAATAGGAAACTTGTGTGGCCAGATTTATAACCCAGAAAGAGCATTCTGAAAGCAGCAAGCAGAATGGCCCAGAGCTGTGGAACTGGACACAGAAGACAAGTCACAGGGCTTGCAGCCATCCAGTTGATCGATGACAAGGGCTGAGTAAGGACGGTGATGGTTTGTTAGCAAGGAGGAAGCCGATTGTTCTGATCAAAGTGCTGGGGGAAGGTGCTAGTAGCGAATCAAAATATTGTTAGGACTGTCATTCGGGAGATTATCCAGCTGTCAGCACAGTCACCGGCCTGGCTGGGGCTAAGCTGATCCTATTCGTGTCTCTCTGGAACCTCTGTTGGAGTCAGCAAGACATCTCCCCCGTTCTAGGAACCATCTGGAGAAGGTCAGTCTGACCTGAGGGATTTATATTCATTAAAAAGTTTACAAAAGCACAAGTCATTGCTCAGAAAAGAAGAGATTACATCAACTTTCATTCTTTCAGTTGTTCATTGTCTTCTGCTGCTTTTATTATTGTTTTGGCAACATCCTTGATTTTGATGCTAAAAA
>NW_007816544.1:0-902 GCF_000696425.1 Galeopterus variegatus | reverse complement strand
AAAAAAAACTTTTCAATTGTATCGAGAACACCTTTTAAAGTAAAAAATATGTAAATTCATACTTTTTTATTTTTAGTATCATTTAATTTTTTTTTCTGATTCTATAATATAGGAACATACAAAAAAAGTAGAATTCAGAAAATTAACATCTCTAGAGATAAGTACTACTTCCATTCTTGATGTAATTTTTCTAGTCCTTTTTTCATGTATGTGTAGTTTTTACTCCCCCCCCCAAAACCAAATTAGGCTCATATTGTGCATGGCAGCGTTATTTTTAATGGCTGAATAGTGTTCCACTGTATCAAGGTACCATCTCTTGTTTATACAGTTCCTTACCTTTGGTCATTTACTGTTTCTAATTTCTGTCATTGCAAAAAATGCTGCATCCATCATATTTATATCTTGCGGGGCTTACCCAGTTTTTTTTCTTGAAAACATCATATAGGTGGTAGAATTGCTTGGTCAAAGGGTATGTCCATGTTTATGGCTTTCAATTCACATTGCCAAGTTGCCTTCTAGAAAAGCCATGCCAACTTACATCCCATTAGCACAGGGCCACTTTACTTCCCTCTTATCAACATGGGATGTGGTCCTCTTTGTGAATCTTTGCAAAGCCAGTGGATGGAAAACGGTATCTTGATCTTTAAATCTGCATTACTTGAATCTCTAGTGAGACTGAATATTTTTCATATATTCACTGTTCACTTCCATTTCTACACTTCTACAAAGTGCTAGATTGAGTTGTGTCCAAAGGCCCTTTCTACTTTGTTTTTTAGATAGATCCAATAGGGTTTGTTTTAAATTGTCTGTTTGGAATATCTCAACTAAAAGAGCTCAGATAGGCCATTTATTCCATTTCCCAATTTTATAGATGGGAAAACAGACCCAGAGAGGACAAGAGC
>NW_007816543.1:0-902 GCF_000696425.1 Galeopterus variegatus | reverse complement strand
TATATATATTATATATGCATATATGTGTCTATATATATATTCGTAAATTTTCCAGTTGTCTTATACACTCAGAACCCTGAAGAGTCACTTGATGACAGCCTTATAGTCCTAATGCCTTTGCTTGCATAAAATATTTATTTGGATAATGCCTTTTAAGTAGTTATCTTACTTTTTCATAAGCAATAACCTTTAAGCAATCCTGCAGGACATAACAAACCAGGCTCAAATGGGAAATGCCTTTTATTCCAGGTGTTTAATGAACAATAAACGTCAATCTTTTCCTTGAGGAACAAATACAGGGATATGTGGATTGAGGTAAGTAGTTAACTCTGCCTGTGATTAGGGTGGGTCCTCCAAAGAGCAGCTTAGAGGAGCAGTGAGTAAACAGGAAGTCACTTGTGCATGCAGTTAAGATAGAAAAGGATCCTCTGTCATTCCTCTTGGGAAGTCATCATTCTAATTCAGTCTCATTACAGTAATGTTGACACTAAAGTTCAAAAGCAAAGAATTAGAAGGACTTGGAATTGAAACAAACTCTTCAAATCTCTAGATAAATTTTATCACAGAAGAGACATTGGAAAGGAAGGGAATCTAACGTGGCACTAGTGTTGTCTTTGGTGGCAAAGTTAAGGGTGATTTTCTTCTTCCTCTTTTTTAATATTTTCCAGATTTGATATAATGAGCAGGTATTTCAATTATCCTCAGGGAAATTTTTACTTAAAAAATAAAAAGAGAAGAGATGATTACTAAAGGTGGAAGCCTGCATGGCTGAAGAGAGAGCTTCCGTTTTCATTCCTTGGTGTGGGTTAGTGTTGAGGTGCTGACTTCCAAACACTTGCCCTGTGCTTCAAGAATTGGTGGGTGAAGAGGGCACAGGGACCCCCAAGGTCATTTGGGGAAAA
>NW_007816542.1:0-902 GCF_000696425.1 Galeopterus variegatus | reverse complement strand
CCCCTGCTCGGCACTGCCCCACCCAGGAAGACTTTCAGGTTTCTGCTAGGCGCAGGCTGCCGGTCGCTCTGGGTGCCTTTGTAGCACTGAATAGGGCTTTCTCAGGACTTCTCACCTTCCTCCTGGTATTGCGGTTATTTGTGTATTTGCCTTATGTCCCACACCAGGGCATGAGCTCCTTGGGGGAGGAGCCCACAGCACAGTTCCTCTTTGAATCCCCCTGGCACGGACCGACTCCGGCGCCCACCCGCAGTCAGCTCTCCAGCAGGTTCAAGCGAGCTTGGGAGCGCTCCGGCCACACCTCTCCCAACCAGAAATTGGTTAGGGGTTCTTCCGAACTGATGGCCACAGAGATGGTATCTGCCTCCCGGAAACAGGAAGTTTACCTGGGGCCGGAGCCCAGGGTGTGGTGGAGTGGCAATCAGGCTGGCCTCTTCTTCCCTGCCCTCCCGACGCTGGCCGGGGGCTCCCCACGCCACCAGCCCTGCCAGAGATCCGTGGGGAGAGTGGGATGGGAGGCCGTTCTGCAGGCCCCGGGAGGCCCTGCGCTGGGGCAAGCAAGTGGCGAGGTTCAGTGAGGAGCCCCACCAAGTGGGGAGGGCAGGCCTGGCCGAGCTGGCCGGCTCCACCCCCACCCGAGTAAATGGAGGCAGCCCTGGTGCCGGTGACTGGCCTGGTGTGGCAGGCGGAAGCCGGATGGGCATCTGCCCCACTTGCAGGGCCGGGCTGGGGGTCACTCACAGAGCTGGGCCGGCCGGGCGGCTTCCTCTCCGTTTCCACATCGTCGCCGCAGCCGTCCTTGGCCGCTGCCACCTCGGGCTGCTCACTTGGTCCCGTGGCACGGCTCGGGCGCTCTCAGGAATCTTCTTTTGTGTCGGCCCTAAACCTCGAATCTGTAGTTG
>NW_007816541.1:0-902 GCF_000696425.1 Galeopterus variegatus | reverse complement strand
TGTGAAATACACCAGAGTATGATGTTCCTTGAAGAAGCCTGACCACAGGAGAAGCTAATTACCTGATTCTAATAGGTTGGGGTTTCACCAGAGCAAAACTGAGCATAGGGCTAAGAGAAGAGAAACAGTCAAGGCCATCTCCCTCCCCTGAGAGCCTGTCAGTCTCCAGTAAGGGAGGATACAGGGAGAAGCACCTATGAAGGTCACACCCAGTACACGGCTCACTAAAGGACAGAACTTGTCATAGGACTGTGCAGTGCTTTCCCTACCCCACACCTTATCCACATCAACAGGGGTTCTGTGTAATAATGTAAAATAACTAAAACAGCACATTCAACTTAGACACTATTTAAGAAGTCTCCATAAATTCTTAGTCCAAAAATCATTAAGGAACAGGAAATAAAGTTTGTAATGACCCATCTAATTCCTAGTTCAGTAAATTGAAGAATGCCCTGTATGCAGGGACAACCAATTAGTAATTAATTATTTAAGAGTAAAATAGAAATATTATTTCAATTCAGTTTTTTTTTTTTCTTAAACATTGGCGCAGTCCACGCCATGGCAGGATCCTAAAGGAGTCAGCTTGGGCTGCCCTCTCTGAGTTGGCAACGCCGCCGGAGGGAGAGCTGCTGGCAAGGCCGCAGCTATGAGCACTTGCTACAACCATAAGGATCTCTGTCTTGGCATAGTGGTACTGTTTTACTTTCTCTCTTTTAATGTTTTGGTTAGCATGGCAGTTCTCTGAATTCCCAAAATATCATAAAAATAACACAAATTATTATACGGTCATTGAACTAAACATTCCCACAGAGGATCTGAGTAAGTTGGACAATTTAAAATTATGCCCTTATGATAAATTGACCATGCCAACATATGTTCCAAAAGCACTGCTCATGACTAAG
>NW_007816540.1:0-902 GCF_000696425.1 Galeopterus variegatus | reverse complement strand
AACCCGGGACCTTGGTGTTATCAGCACCGCACTCTCCCGAGTGAGCCACGGGCCGGCCCAAAATGTTGAAATAATTTAAGCAAGACACAACTAGGTAGAGATTTCTAAGAGACAGCTGGAAATACAGATCTGGAGTTTGGAGAATTCAGTCTGGGAATACAGCTTTAGAAATAAGCAAAGCAGTAAATAATAGATAGATAGACAGACAGACAGACAGACAGACAGAGAATGATGGCAAAAGCGGTATTAAAATGTCAACATTTCAGGGCTTACGTCAAGGAAACAAACCAGAGGAGTACTGATGCCAAACCTAAAGTGGGAGTTTCAAGAAGGGAGAAGTCAGAAAAGTGAGAATTGGAATTAGCAATTTAGCAGGGTTTGTGGAGAGGTGGAGTTGGATGCGAGAAAACAGTGGGTGGAAGGGAAACTGAAAGTACGTAGACAGATCATGTACACTTTAGCGCTCAATGCGGTCCGATGATGACTAGCAAGCAGTTATCAGCAGGGGTTTGTTAAAAATATGTATTCTCAACTCCATCCCAGACCTACTGAATCAGAATGTGTATTTTAACAAACCACCAGGCAACGTAGGGAAACTTTAAAAGAATGGACATCGCCCACCGCATTTATTTGCTAAATCTGATGACAGAGGGCAAGGATATTGGATTACCTTGAAACGAAAGCAAGAGATTACTAGTTCCCAATTTGGCCTCAAGCTCTATCGTTTCAATTTAAAAAACAACGTTCAGCTTGTAAAAAAATCTCTGGAGACTGAGGAAAACGGGACAAAGATGATCTAACAGAAGACATCAAACAACCTCACTCAACCATCCGGCTGAGCGGAGCCAGATTTAAAATAACCAGAATCCGCGCGCCGACCGCTCACGTCCTGCTGGCGCGCG
>NW_007816539.1:0-902 GCF_000696425.1 Galeopterus variegatus | reverse complement strand
CAGTGTGAACATTTGTCCCCGGGTCTCACACCCACAATACATGTTTATTGGGCACCTACTCGGTGCCAGGCACTGATCCAGGTGCCCAGGATTTAGTCAGTGGAATAGGTCATGCCCTTGACCCATGGAGTGGACAGACACTAGGCATATGGATCCCAAGAGAGCAGGTCATGTTGAGTGTTGTGAGGACACCTCTCCCTTTGCTTTCCTGAGACCATGAATGCCACCTCCCCATGCACCACCAACTCCCCCGATCCCTGCCCCCACAACTGTGACTTGTCGTCTGAAGACCATCAGCCTCCCACCTGACTTACCAGCCTCCTGTGTCTGACTGCAGGACTCATGGCTGGAGGTGAACTCTCCCTGCTTGCTTCCCTGCCCCCCACTGTGCCTGCCTTGGGGTTGCCCTCTTCACCTTAGCAGGACACAGTGGCTCTCTGCGTATCTCAGCATTAGAACGTCCTCCATCCCATGTCTATTCCAGCAACTGCTGCAGTTCTGGGTCCCAGACACAGACGGCTGGGAAAAGGTTTCTGTAGACGCTGTCCCTGTCACCTCACCCCAGTCTCATTCTCTAGATCCAGTGTCTGTGCCCTTCCCAACCCCTGTCCCACTGACGTGGGTCCTGATGAGACCACCAGCAGCCACTCGCAGCATTCACAGGTGGAGCTCAGCTGTCTTTGACACTTGCCCCTTGGCTGCCCTGACTCCTCTCTGTGGCCTGGCCTCGCTTCCCGGCTCCAGACTCAGATAGCGAACCTCCCACTTGACCTTTCCACTAGGACATAGGGCTTAAAATGTCCCAAACAGAAATCCATGTCACCTGCAAACCTGTCCCCCTCCCCTTTCTCCCGCTTTCTGTTGACTGCCTCTCCATCTGCCCGACAGGGTGTGGGTGGCCT
>NW_007816538.1:0-902 GCF_000696425.1 Galeopterus variegatus | reverse complement strand
AATGTTTAGGGAACATTCAGAGAGTTGTTGTTGGTATTCTAAAGCCTCCCATGGTAGTGGGGACACCAAGTCTCCTGGTGGTGTTGTGTAAATTCAGTAAAGCAGCTGGCTCACCCAAGTTTCCCTCGTGATACTTTTGGATATGAACTAGCTGGAACGGATTGGCCCTGATGTTGGTTCCTGTTACTGGGACACAAGCGTAAAGACACACCAAGTAACGAGGTCACTGTTGGCTCTGCCATCACTATCTGTCAAACACCTATCCCAAGACCCAAAATAAGTTGTCCTGAAAGCTGTCAGAATTAAACTTTTAAAAACCTCATGGGATATGTACTTCATTGCACGTGTGTTTATATGTATAAAAAGTGTTAAGTTGTCCTGAAAGCTGTCAGAGTTAAACTTTTAAAAACCTCATGGGATATGTACTTCACTGCACGTATGTTTATATGTATAAAAAGTGGTTTTTTTAAAAAAATTATGGATTAACTGCCTGTGCCACATACAAGCACTAAGAACAAATGGAAATCTACACATCCTTTGAGTGGAAAACCTAGATTTCTTGCACCAGATTAAGAATAGACAGTTTGTTCAGCTTTAAAAAGACCCCACTTCCACTGCCTTAAACCCCAGGGGCTCACAATTCAACTTTTGTGATGTCTCCAGGGGTTTATTTATGTAGTTATTTTTAACATTAACAGGCTTTGGTAAAAAAAAAATATTTCTTTCCTGTCAATTCAACTGAAGCTAGGCACAAAAGAAAACTGTAAACAAAAGAAAAATATAAAGCTAATATGGAGATAAATTTTAAAGCTAAATTTGTATACATGTATTTGGGAGAGGAGAGTTAATAAAGGTGTCTTGAAGATAATATTGTTTTTGCTATTCAATTCTTAAAAACTCAC
>NW_007816537.1:0-902 GCF_000696425.1 Galeopterus variegatus | reverse complement strand
TAGAAAAGTGTCTGGCACACAGTGGGCACTAATAGATATGTGTTCAGTGAAGACCTGTCTTAAAGTCATCAGAAGAAAGAGACCCTAAATAATATGACCTACATTCCCAGCGTTCGGGGTTGAATTGTGCCCTTCAGAAAGATACATTGAAGTCCTAACCCTAGAACCTCAGAATGTAACCCTATTTGGAAATAGGGTCATTGCAAACGTAATTAGTTAAAATAATGTTATACTTGATTAGGGTGGGCCCCAATCCAATGTGAATTGTGTCATAGGATGAGGGAAATTTGGACACAAAGACACACAGGAGAAAATGCCATGGGAAGACAGAGGCAGAGACGAGTGATGGAGTTGCAAGCTAAGGAATGCCAGGGATTTCCAGCAACCACTGCACGATAGGTAGAGACGGGGGAGGATTCTACCCAGAGTCGTGGAGGGAATGTGGCCCTGCTAACACCTTGGTTTTGGACTTCTGGTATTCAGTACTGTGAGAGAATAAATTTCTGTTGTTTTAAGCCACCTGGTTTGTAGTAATTTGTTATGGAAGTCTTAGGATACTAATGTACCACTTAATTGGTTATGTAGAAATGTCCTAGCAATTGTGTTTAGTGGAATTATTTGGCTCCAAACATAAATAATACTAGCTAACCTTTATTGAGCCCCTACTATGTTCCAGGCATTTTGCTAAGCAGTCAACATGTATCATCTCATTAAATCCTTACAACACTCCCACGAGGTGCACATTATTACAGGTGAAGAAGCAGAAAGGTTTCGAGTTACTTGACCAATTCGAAGCTGCTTGGTAGCAGAGTTGGGACTTCACCCCTGATTATTCAATCATTAATCATTTAATTATCCAGTTTCTCATGACTCAGAAATGATGACATCTTCAGTGTCCTGAG
>NW_007816536.1:0-902 GCF_000696425.1 Galeopterus variegatus | reverse complement strand
AATCCCAACTATGTTCACTGAACTGGGCACTAAACTCATCATTTACCACAAACTTCTTTGGGTAAAACACCACATTCTTTGACTTCTTTACTTTTCCTTCATTTCTATCCCAAGGATTACCAGAAGATGGTTTTGGGGACAAACTCTCTCTCTCTCTCTCTCTCTCTCTCTCTCTCTCTCTCTCACACACACACACACACACACACACCACAGAGTTTTGGTAGTTTTGTTTTTTGTTTTGTTTTGTATTCTCTGGAACAAGAGAGTAAATTGTGGCCCAAGTGCTCAAAGCACTTCATGTATATAAGCAGAAGAAATATGCAAGATATAATACATATGCAATGTAATATGTTATATATATATATGAAATATATATACACACACATATATAAAATCATCCTTACTCTTTAACCCAAATCAACCTACCAATGAACCAGGAACTTGGGGAAATGGTGTCATATTTGAAATGGTTTTGTAGTCAGACAGAACTGGGTGGATTCTAGGTGACCTTGGGCAACTTACTTTATCTCTTTGGGATGTGCTGTTCTCATCTGTTAAATGAGATATTAGAACAGTTTGAAGACTAACCAAGTTAAAGTATGTAAACTGCCTAGCACCTAGTCAGTAATCAAAAGGCTGTAGTAGTCATATAAAGAATGGCCTCATGGCAGAAATGATATTAAAATCTGAGTCTTTAAAAATTTCATGTGTGCCCACCTATACAGACATAAAGGTTAATAGCATGTTTGGTTTTATCAATGCCTTTTGCAAGCTAGTTCAAATTTATACCATATTAAATATTCAGTAAACATTTATTGGGACACTGTCTTCCTATATAGAGAGAAGATATTCTAAATAGAGAGAATGATATTCTCTGACCCAAATCTGGTAACAAGTAGAGA
>NW_007816535.1:0-902 GCF_000696425.1 Galeopterus variegatus | reverse complement strand
TTTTTCCATGATGTCATTTGTGCTTGGACTTTGTTGGATTCTTAAAACTTTGGGTTTATAGCTTTCATCAAATTTGAAAAAAATTTTGGCTATCATTTCTTTAAAAATTTTTTCTGCCCCTTATGTCATTATTATCATTGAGAATTCCAAATACTCATACGTTAGACTGTTTGTAGTTTCCCCACAGGCCATTAAAGCACTGATTATTTTATAATCCTCCTTTCTTCCTCTTTGTTCTTTAATTTAGATAGCTTCTATTGTTATGTGTTCAAGTTCACTCATATTTTTGGCTGCAGCGGCCAAATTCCTACAGTGCCCAATCTTCTGTTAAGCTGACACTCAGAGTGTTTTGTTTTATTAATCTCAGTTACTGTATATTTCATCACTAGAATTTCAACTTGGTCCTTTTTATATTTTAAAATATGCAATCCATTTATGTATGTTATCCTTCAATAAAAAGCACTCTTTGGAAATTCTTTACATTGGATACTACTGAATTTAAAAATCATAATATCCACTCTGCCATCTCAAAATATCAGAAGAAGGAAAACTTCCAAATGGATGTAAGATAGTATTCACAGTGAATTTTATTTTCTAAATGTAATTCAGAGATAATAAATAATATAAACACCGAGAAGAGATTAAGGTCACTGACTCAACAGTGACATACAAGGGAAGAACACGGTACTGCCCTCAGTCTTGTCAAAGACTTCTGTTTACCTAGACACCCAGGTGAGGTAGGAAAACATCAGTCTGCTAGATGTGCCCAAGAACACTCAATTCTGCACAGTCTTCTCCCTTCTCTTTTCTGAGGAGCAGCCCCTGCCTCTTGAGTCTTCCTGCTTTGTCCATTGCTCCCCTCCCCAGAGATGGGTTCCTGTTTATGTTCCTGTTTACAGCCT
>NW_007816534.1:0-902 GCF_000696425.1 Galeopterus variegatus | reverse complement strand
TTTTAAAGGGTAATTTAACTCCCCTTACTTACAAGTTCAAGAGTTTAATTTGTAGTTCATCCGTCCATCTTAAAAATAATTATGGCTAATCAGTATTTTCAAGTGTGCATAATGACTATCACTTGTTTGAATAATAATAATAATAATAATAATAATAATAATAATAATAATAATAATAATAATAATAATAATAATAATAATAATAATAATAATAATAATAATAATAATAATAATAATAATAATAATAATAATAATAATAATAATAATAATAATAATAATAATAATAATAATAATAATAATAATATTTTTAATTCCATGGCAACACAGCCTTTATAAACTTAAGACAAAACTGAATGACCGAGTTAGTCTTAGTCCAAAATAGATTATGTTACTTACTATCCCATCATTTTACCAAAAATGCACCTTCTTGGTTGTAAACAACTTTAGCAGAAAACTATTGTAGAATATTTCAAATAATAAAGATAATTTATAATACTACAAATAAAAAAAACTTTGGAAATTTCAATCACATGAACGTATGTTTATTTGAGATACTATCTTTAACACATCTACCTACAAATAAAATGTTGTAGATATTTCAATATATGTTAATTTTAATTTAAATTATATTCTCCATATCACTGACCAGGTCTATGTTGATAATATTTATTAACATCACATATTTATTAACTTTAGATTTTTTTGAGATTGATATTTTCGGCAATCTCTTAGAAGTGGCTATTGCAATGGGAGCATGAATGAATCCAATATATTTATTCCATTGCTTTCCACTAAAAACCAGTCATAAAGCATGTTCACATCTCAGAGTAAAACACTGAAGCAAAATTAATGCTTTAATTTCTGAGCAAAATCAGTAAAAATAAATAGAAAACACTTTAAAA
>NW_007816533.1:0-902 GCF_000696425.1 Galeopterus variegatus | reverse complement strand
TTATATTAAGGATAAGGAAATACAGCCTACTCAAAAATATTCTCTCCTTTAAAGTGGGTCACAGATGAATCTCAAACAATTATAATTTTTTAAAAAGTTACTAGTCTTTCTACTCTGTTAGGTATCTACTACATAGCAGAGAAAAAAATCACTATAATTGAAATTACATTCCAGCCCAATGTACATTCTCTATTCTGTAGAGCACCTGCCCTAAATCATTTTGTTCTTTCCTGTGCTGGAGAATTGAACTGAGAAATCTAGAATTCAAGCAAAAATTTCTCTTGCTACTCAATTGTAATCTAAAATCATAAAAATTATCACCAGTGTTGTTACATTTTTTTCTTGCAATCCAGACCATACTTTTAAAAAATATTTTAATTTTAAACAAATGTAATAATTTAATCATAAATCATCATGTTTATCATAACCATTAACCCAATCTATAAAAATACAATTAATCTTTTTCTACATCTTATGTTAATAACCTAATATAGCTTTTCACACCTTTCTCTATACTCCTTCAAATATATTCACACATGTATAAGATTGTGTAGTTCTCTCTCTCTCTCTTTTTTTTTTTTAAATGGGGTTATATGGGCTAGGCTGTCAAAGCTTTCTATATGGGCAATTACACCGAAAATCTTCAATGTCTCATCAGACCCTAATTTGGTACCCTTTATTCTTGTTACCAAAAGTCCCAAACTATCAAACCCTAAAGTCTTTATTAGCCATCTTTAGGGAAAATATACAAGTTCATATTTGTCACCATTCATCTAATAAAAAAAAGTTGAAATTTTATTCCCCATATACTGAAAGACCTTCAACACTTCACAGCAGAACCTGTAAGACTGGCCTAAAAGCACGAATCTTAACTTGATGGGAAGGCTCATCTCGCAAAGACC
>NW_007816532.1:0-902 GCF_000696425.1 Galeopterus variegatus | reverse complement strand
AAACAGCACTGTAGACCAAATGAACTTGAAAGATATATACAGAACATTTCATCCAACAACTATAGAGTATACATTCTTCTCATCAGCACATGGATCATTCTCCAGGATAGACCACATGTTAAGCCACAAATTAAGTCTCAACAATTTAAAATATATTGAAATCATACAAAGTATATTTTCAGATCACAATGGAATAAAATTAGAATATAACAACAAACAAAACTTTGATAACTATACAAATACATGGAAATTAAACTTGATGCTACTAAATGACTAATGGGTCAAAGAAGAAATAAAGCAGGAAATCAAAAAGTTCCTTGAAACAAATGAAAATAGTAGCTTGCCAAAACCTACCAAAACCTATGGGATACACCAAAGCAGTACTAAGAGGAAAGTTTATTGCAATAAATTCATATATCAAAGGAATAGAAAGACTTCAAATAAACAACCTAATGTCACACCTCAAAGACTAGAAAATCAAAAACGTTCCAATCCAAAAATTAGTAGAGGGAAAGAAATAAATAAGGTCAGAGCAGAACTAAATGAAATAGAGACCAAAAATTGACACCAAAGATCCACAAAAAAAAAAAAATATATATATATATATATATATATATATAGAGAGAGAGAGAGAGAGAGAGAGAGAGAGAGAGAGACAATAAACAAAACTAACAAGCTATTGGCCAGAATAACTAAAAAAAGAACAGATAAGACCCAAATAACAAAAATTGGAAATGAAAAAAGAGACATTACAACCAATACTACAGAAATACGAAGAATCATTGGAGACTATTATAAACAACTGTAGGCCAACAAATCTGAAAATTTGAAAATTTGTAGTAAATGAATAAATTTCTGGACACATACAAACTGCCAAACTGAATCAAGAAGAAATAGGAAAC
>NW_007816531.1:0-902 GCF_000696425.1 Galeopterus variegatus | reverse complement strand
GATAATGAAGCAGAGACCCAGATGCTGTGAGGGTTTGTACCATAGGTGGGGAAAATCATTCTGGGCAAGAGAAATAGCAAGTGATATTGTGAAGGTATGGTTTGATGCAAAGAGAAAAGATAAGGAATAGTTCCAGGTTTCTGGCCTGAACACCTTCAATGACAGAACCGTCATTTACTAAAGTGGGGAAGAGTAGGGTGAGAACAGGTTGGAGGGAGGAAGTCAAGAGCTCGTCCTGAGGCCTGCGAAGTATGGGCTGTCTTCCAAACACGCAGACACACATGTCAAGCAGGAAGCAGGATTTATAAGTCTTTAGGTAAGAATAAAGGGCTGGAGGCATGATGAGGAGCCATCAACACAGAGATAACATTTAAAACCAAGAGATTTGATGCAACCAGCATTTCTCAACTAGTCCTAGGACATCTGAGTCATAGTCCAATAGCACATCAACTAGTCCTAGGACAGCCGAGTCATAGTCCAATAGCACGTCAGTCTTCGATTTTCAGCATGCACACACATATAAGTAGAATGATACAATAGGTTATCAATAAAAAATTTTAATATAAATGTGTGAATAAATTAATTGAAGCCAGGAGAGGGTTGATAGTCTGGAAGAATGAGATTTAACAAAACTGAAATCTAAATGTGTCTAAAAAACACACTTATAGGGCTTGTAAGTATATACAGAGAGATGACCAGAAAGGGTCTTCTCATCAGAGATTGGCTTTTTTTCCAAAGTGTAGTAGCTCTGGTATGTAACCAACACCAACTTTGACATGAATCTTCACTTTCCTCAAAAAGAAAACTAAAGCACTCTTTATGGAGCATGACAGAATGCCCATGATGTCTTAACTGGTGGAAAGGAAGACCCTTAGCTGGGTGAAATTCTGCACATAATCTAA
>NW_007816530.1:0-902 GCF_000696425.1 Galeopterus variegatus | reverse complement strand
GCGAGCGGGAACCGGTCTGTATGTGGGATCCGAACCCTCAGGCGGGAGCGCCGCCGCGCTTACCAAGCAGCGCACTATCCAGTGCGCCACCGGGCAGGCCCATCTCCCTTTCTTAAGTTGGTACTTGCAATCCATCAAATCTTCTTTGCAATTCATCAGTATTACATAAACACAACAAATTCCACTTTCTTTAAAGAGATCCTTTCCTTCATCCTTCTTAAATGATAGAGATATCACAAAAGTCAGTGCTGCCTCTTCATGTATATCTCATTGAAAGTCATTGCTCATGAAAATCTTAGTAATTGTGGTGCTATCACATGCCACAGATGATGAATACTCCACTTACCGCCAGTGAGAAGGTACTGTTACCCTCTGGCCTGTACATGATCAGAATCCCATCCTGAAAGTCAGTTTCCAAGTGCTACTCCTAGTACCAACTGTCTTTGTTTGAGTTCTTCAGAAACAGAGCCTGAGATGAAAATTTGTGTGCAGGTGATTTATTAAGAAATAGCGCACAGGAGAAAGTGGCAAGTGATTGAAGGTAAGCAGAACAAGGGAAAGAGGAAGCCAAGAAGGGATAAAAGTTCAGACCAAGACAGAAGAGTAGCTTAAGCCCAACGCGGCAGGGGAATTCTGGAGTGTAAACCATGTCTTACAATCGCCTCAATCTGAGGCAAGAAGCTGCAAGGTGAACATGAACTCCTGGAAACTTCCAGGTCTCTTCACGTGTGGATAAGAAGCCAGTAGTGCAAGGACAATCTTTCAAAAGGATCTGGGGGATCTTGGAGGATCACTACCAGTGTCCACTACAAGTAAAAAGTGGTTCAGTAAGAATACAAGTCATTTCAAAACAAATAATTACCATGGAAGTTCAAAGTAGATCAAGTGAAATACAGTCAAAA
>NW_007816529.1:0-902 GCF_000696425.1 Galeopterus variegatus | reverse complement strand
TAATTGTGATTTGTAATAATGAACATGCTGATAATATTGATTGATCATCACATACTGTACAGAAATACTGATAGTCAACTCTGTACCCCATAAATATGTATCAATAAAAATAACAATAGTAACAAATAAAATAAAATAAGCTAAGCCATTAAAAAAAAAAGTTTAGTCCTTCTCCTGGAATGCACAAATCTAGTGATAATCATCTGCACGAAATCATCTTGAGCTGAAAAAAAAAAAAATCATCTTGAACTGAAAAAAAATAATAGCACAGTCCACCAACCTGGCAAAATTGTTGGTCTGGAATAAGCTACTTCAACTGACTGCATCTTCTTGAATGTATGGTCGAAACTAAAACCTAAGGTCTGGGTTAACTTTGAGGCTGAGAATAGCTGACATGTATGTGTCCCTTTACTTTCTGCTATCAATAGATAAGCAATTGATGAGGAGAGGTCTTTGTGACTCAGTTTAGTTGTGAGCAGGTAACACAATTTTCTTATCTGTTTGTTTACTTTGGAATTTTCTATCACGCAGTAATGGTATTACTAAGGGCAGGAGAGGCGATGTACACCCACAAGCACTTGGTTATGTCTACCCTTCCACAGTCAAAGTCAGTAGGGCTCTAGGAAGGTTTGCCAAACCCACAATACTCCAGAGCATTCTGGCTCAATGCCTTCCTTTTTATTTTACATGGAGATTAAATGATTTCCTTTTCTTCTTTCATTTAACTCATTTATTCAAAATTCAATATTTTCCTTCAATTTAATATTTTATTCTGCTACATAAATACCTCCAAATGCTTCACCAGTTTTTGTTCACTATGATGGAATTAAACTATCTATCATTCTATCCCTGACTGTTCTTAACTCATGGTCATTTGGCCATTTTAACTGTATTTGTGTTAA
>NW_007816528.1:0-902 GCF_000696425.1 Galeopterus variegatus | reverse complement strand
GACTTAACTAACTCCTTTGCCTAATATTAATACCATTTTACTCTCCTGCATCTACATCTTTGTATATATTCATCAATTGCAGCAGAAGAGGCACACAGGTCAAATTCATACACACACACACATACATGTGTATATATATGTATATATATGAATATATAAACTTTACTGGGTAAACTTGACAACATGAACAAAATTTTACTTAATTTGCATTAATGAATTATTAAATTAATTATTAAATTAAATGACTGAATTAGTGTTTTTGTGCTATATCCTTGAAAATTTGGGGATGTTAAAATCCATCCGAAGGAAATTCTGCTTTCTCCTAAGATATAATAACAAGGACAGAATTTACTCTGTGACCGAAACAACTGAAGAAAACAGGCAAAATACATATAATACAACAGGTTTTAAAAACACTAGACAACTGATAATAAAAAGTCATGACCCTTGACAAATGTGGAACAAGCCAGGGAAGCCCTGTGATTGTCCCAGCTTACAGTCTGGGCAGAATTTGCTGGATGTAGTACAAACGAGGAACACCAGGTTGATAACTCTGAGATGAGGAGATGGAGCTGAGTTTCCAGAGAGGTGGACATGGCTGGAGATTACAAAAGAATACTGAAAAAAGAGAGAGCTGAACTGGAGGAGAGCCCTGGAGATTTGTGCAGGTTAGCAGAGCACTGATCATTGACTATGTACAAGAAAACTACACAAGATAGGGTAAAAAACATCTCGAGAGAGATAATAGTGTCAGGAACTCACACAGAGCCAGGACTCAAGATGGTCTTGCTGTATTACTGGCAAACAATCAACCCTAGACTGAGCAGTGCATTGGACTGGCCTATTAATTCACAAAAGCAGGATCAAAAAGGATCAGTCCATTTCAAGTAATGCAACTGCAT
>NW_007816527.1:0-902 GCF_000696425.1 Galeopterus variegatus | reverse complement strand
AGGAAAAAAAAACCCAACATATTTCTTAACTATGTATGATATTAACATAAACATAATAAGTAAATTCAACCAGAATTTGTGATATTACTATATAGAAAGGTTATGAAGGGGTGAATGAATTGCATTTTGTGTAGGGCATTTTGTATGTGGGTTAAAACTTAAGTTTCCATAGTAGCAAATCAATAGATCTTATCTTACACTAAAATTCAAGCAATGATGATATAAGTATATAGTATATGTATCATATCATTTAAGTAATATAGAGAAAAATACCAGAATAAGAAGCCAAAAGAGATGAAAGTTGTTGCACTTGGGTGGTAGGGCCTTGGAGTGTGGAGAGGGAGGTCAGGGGCCTCTGGCTTTCCACTATAAGACTAGAATAGAATTTTAATTTTTTAATTAAACATATAGCCAACATCATGGCTAATGAGGAAAACCTGAAAGCTTTTCCTTTAAGAATAGAAATGAGACAAGGATGCCCATGCTTACTACTACTATTTAACATAGTATTAGAAGTAGTAGCCAGAGCAATCAGGCAAGAGAAAGAAATAAGGGGCATTAAGATGGTAGAGGACAAAGTCAAATTGTTCCTGTTTGCAGATGACATGATCCCATATAGAGAGAATCCTAAAGGCTCCACCAAAAAACTCCTAGAGCTGATAAACAAATTCAGTAAAGTTTCAGGATACAAAATCAATATATAAAAATCAGTAGTGTTCATATACACCAACAATAAATTAACAGAAAAAGAAATAAAGAAAGCAAGCCCATTCACAATAGCTACCAAAAAAAACAACAACAACAACAACAAAAAAACCCCAAAAAACAAAAAACCCGTAAAAATTAATTTAACCAAGGAGGTGAAAGTGAAAGATCTCTATAATGCAAACTACAAAACAATG
>NW_007816526.1:0-902 GCF_000696425.1 Galeopterus variegatus | reverse complement strand
TAAGTAGCCGCCACACCCCTTCCCCAACATCCTCTTTCTCTCTTAATGCTTATTATTTTTTACTGTGCGATTTGTGATTCAGGTCATTTTAACAAGTCTACCAAAGAATCACCAAGGACCCTCAGCAAAAGGGTTGGGAACTAGAGCTTTACTTAGCAGGTGGGAAGCAAATGGCTGCGGGAGAAACCCACTCTCCATTTAGCTCCTCCCCCTGCTACTAAGGCATCCATGTAGAACCAGAGCAATTCCTTTTTCTATCCCTTTTTAAGACACTAGACTCAGCTATTGCCACGTGCCTGGCCCCCACCCCTGGGGCAGCAGGGACAGCGAGCAGGCAGAAGGAACCAGGAGACGGGGCTGATGCCCTCTGACAAAGTCAGTGACCTGCGACAGGGGTTTACAACTGGGGCTCCAGTCAAAGGGCCGACTTAGACTTCTTTGGCTCATCTACTACAGGTATTTATTTATTATTTTTATTTTCTTAATTTTTAAATTTATTATTAGCATATTCATTCTTACAAGTCGTGATATTTCTTTATGACCTTTGCCCAGCCTATCACGCTCCAACCCCCCTCCCTCCCCTCGTCTCTAGTATCCTTCAGTTTGTTCTCTCTTTCCACGACAGATATTTTAAAGACCTGAATTTGAATGTTCTCGTCACAGGCTGCATATACTCCGGTTCACTGCAGTCCACAACACTCCCTGTCGTCTCACACCCAGCCTAGTTCACTCATTTACATTACCTGCCAGGCTTCTGAAGGCACCTAAGTCCGGATCCTTGCCCTAGGGCTACAAAATGACGTGTGAGCCATACCAATAAGTTGGTGGGGTAGGAGAAATGTGAGATTTTATATTAAACAACTCCACTGCATCCACACACAAATAATGCCCCTGGGAGGGAT
>NW_007816525.1:5790-6692 GCF_000696425.1 Galeopterus variegatus | reverse complement strand
GGGCCAAGTTTCTAATACATAAAACTTGGGGGACACAATTCAAGCTTCAGTGAGTTTGGGAAATAATTCAATCCACTACACCCATTATTTCTTTCTCTTGCCTGATTGCTATGGCTAGGACTTCCAGTACTAGGTTGAATTAAAGTGGTGAGAGTGGGCATCCTTGTCTTGTTCTAGTTCTTAGTTCCAGTATGATGTTTGCCGTAGGTTTGTCATATATAGCCTTTATTATAGTAAGATACTTTCCTTCTACACCTAATTTGTTGAAAGTTTTTATCATGAAAAGATGTTGAATTTTATCAAATGCTTTTTCTGGGTCTGTTGAGATGATCCTGTGGTGCTTTTCTTTCATTCTGTTGATGTGATGTATTATGTTTATTGATGTGCATATGTTGCATGCCTGGGATAAATTCCATTGATCATGGTGTATAATCTTTTTGATAGGCTGTTGGATTTGGTTTGCTAGTATTTTATTGAGGATTTCTGTATCTATGTTCATTAGGAATGTTGGACTGTAGTTTTCTTTTTTTTTTTTTTGTTGTGTCCTTGCCTGGTTTTGGTATCAGGGTAATGCTGGCCTCATAGTATGAGTTTGGAAGAATTCTAACCTCATCAATTTCTTGAAATAGTTTAAGAAGTATCAGAATTAGTTCTTTAATCTGGTCCTCGCCTTTTCTTTGTTGGGAGTCTTTTTGTTACTGATTTAATCTTGTTACTTGTTATTGGTCTATGTAAGTTTTCAGTTTCTTCTTGGTTAAATTTTGGTAGGACGTTCATGTCCAGAAATTTATCCATTTCCTCTAGGTTTTTATATTTATTGGCATATACTTGTTTGTAATATTCTATGGTCTTTTTTATTTCAATGGTATTAGTTGTAATGTCTTCTTTTCATTTTTGATTTT
>NW_007816525.1:0-269 GCF_000696425.1 Galeopterus variegatus | reverse complement strand
GGTTTTTGTTTGTTTGTTTGTTGTTGTTGTTATTGTATTCTTTATCTCGAGAATTTCTTTTTTTTAATTGTTTCTATTTCATTGTCAAATTTCTTGTTTTGTTTATGAATTGTTTTCCGAATTTTACTTAATTTTCTATCTGTACTTTCTCAGATTTTTCTGCACTTTAAGAGAATTATTCTGAATTCTTTGTCAGTCATTTAATATATCTCCATTTTTTCATGGTTCATTATTAGAACTTTATTAGTTTCTTTTGGTGGTGTCATATT
>NW_007816524.1:0-902 GCF_000696425.1 Galeopterus variegatus | reverse complement strand
CCACCACCGACCAATCCATTCATCACACTGCAGCCTGAAACATTTTTTCAAAATGGGATATATTGCTGATATCCATGGATTTATTCAACAAGTCTTTGAGAACCTAGTACACACTGTGGACTGGGTACACATTGGTGAGCAGAAAGAGTCTGTCCATATTGATCTTATGTAGAGTGGTGGAAGACAGGCAGCACGTGAAGACGTGTTGAGGACAGGAAATGCAGGGCAGGGAATGGAGAGATGGGGGAGGGGGAGGTGTCGGGGGGTGTTTTCTACTCTTCTGAGGACTAGGACCAAAATCCTGAATGAGCCTACATGGCTCTGCATGGTCTGGCCCAGGCTGCTATTCCAGCCTTGTCTTATACTGGATGTCTTCTCACATCTACAACCCCGCCACATAAGCGTGCCTTCAGATCCTGATGTCTACTGTGAAGCCTCCTGTCCCTGGGCCTTGGCATATGCTGTTCCTCCTGCCTAGAATACTGTTCCCTCTCCTCTTCAGTCCCTCCTCCCCTCCCTAGTAAATTCTTCAGAAGATTCCTCAGCTGCTACTTCATTGAGGAGAACTTTCTGGAATCCTCCTGGCAACGTGGAGCTTCTCCTTCAGAGCATTGATCCCATCTATAATTCTCATTCTTATTAATGTCTATTTCTTCTGCTAGAAAGTAAACTCCATGAAGGTAGAGATTTGGCTCATCCTAATACCTAACCTAATATATATATACATATATATATATATAAAATGGATAAAGAAATTATCGAAAGATTCTCTTTATGGACTGTTAAGGTCTTCTCAGCTGGAGACCCTAACAAATTTTTTTACTGAGATGAAATTCACATAACAATAAATTAACCATTTTAAAGTGTACAGACAATGGCATTTAATACATTTATAATGTTGT
>NW_007816523.1:0-902 GCF_000696425.1 Galeopterus variegatus | reverse complement strand
TCCACAGCAGCCTGATAAAACAAATAGAAATAATATTTGAGGAAATAATGGTCAAAAATGTGCAAAATTTGATGAAACATATTAATCTACACATTCAATAACATCAACGAATTCAGGAAGGATAAACTCAAAGTGTTTCACAGTGAGATACATTGTATCCAGACTGTTGAAAGACATGAAAAAGAGAGAATCTTGAGAACAGCAAGAGAGTAGCAACTCATCACATGCAAAGGATTTTCAATAAGAGTAAGAGCTGACTTCTTGTCAGAAACCACTGAGGCCAGAAGTGGAGTAATATATTCAAAGTGCTGAAAGAAAAAGACTATCAACCAAGAATTTTATAACAAGAAAAACTATCTTTCATAAATGGAGAAAGTAGGATGTTCCCAGATAAACAAAAACTGAAATAATTCATCACTAACAGACCTGCCCTACAAGAAACACAAATTACTCAAATTACTAAAATCAGGAATGAGAAGGGACATCTTTAAGACCCATACAGAAACAAAATGGTTATAAGGAAATACTATAAACAATTACATGCTAACAAATTAGATAACCTAGATGAAACAAATTTCTAGAAAGACACAAACTACTAAAACTGACTCAAGAAGAAATTGAATATCTGAACAGACCTAAAACAAGTAAAGAGATTGAATTGATAATCCAAAAATTTCCCACAAAAAGCCCAGGCCCAGGTGGTTTCACTGGTGAACTCTACTAAATGTTTAAAAAAATGTAAGAGTAATCATCCACAATCTTTTCCAAAAAGTAGCAGAGAACGGAACACTTCCTGACTCATTCTATGAGTCCGTCTCACCATGATACCAAAAACAGACACAGACATCAAAAGAGAAGAAAACTGCACACCAATACCTCTTAAATGCAATTTAAATATAAAT
>NW_007816522.1:0-902 GCF_000696425.1 Galeopterus variegatus | reverse complement strand
TTTTTTTTTTCCATTTGTAGTTATTAAAAGTTTACAGAACTTTTGATTCTTATCTTCATGTAGATGACAAGGAAAATCAAATAACTGATAAATTAATGACTGTTTATTTAAGTTTATTTGACTAGCCCAGGGGACTTATGTTGAGAAAAAAATAACTTACAAGCTATTTCTCTTAGATAGTATTATCTCTGAATTAACATAGAAAATCAGATGAGAAGTACAGTTTCTGAAGATAGAATTTCAGCATAAGAATTAATGTTCATCAGGAATTTTGCCTCTAACAAATTTTCATGTTCTGAACACAAAATATTGAGAGAAAAGTGTAGTTAACTTTAATACAAACTTTTTTGGTTCTTCTGCTTAAAATCTTTTTTTGTGAGTAAGTAGGTTAAGCCTTTGAACTTGAAATCCAGTGAATTTGCTTGATATTTGGAGGCTACATAATGTGACGGGTGAGTCCAATTCTATTGGAAAGCATTAATTTTTCATTAATGCTTTCATCAACACATATTTCTCTGCTTGTCTGCCAGGATGGCTGGTACACAAGGAAAGGGACTGCTAAGTTATGGGTAAGGATTTTATATGACATGCAAAATAAAGCTTCTAGTTACTGCTGACTCTTGTGAGACAAATAGTGGAAGAACCAGTCTTGTGAGCCCTACTGTCCTGGTCAGCTGATGTGAATTTAACACACACTTGCCAGCCTGAAAAAGTTCTTGATTACACTTTATCTCTAAAAGGTATTTTCCTAAACTTAAAAATGTGGTTCCATTTACTCGTAAGATTTGTGCACTTTACTTGTGTTAGTGATACTTCAATAAAAAAGAAACAATAAATTTTAAAAATAAGGAGAGGTACTCTTCCGTGTGAAACTTCTGTCCTGTGGCACCAAACATTGAATT
>NW_007816521.1:0-902 GCF_000696425.1 Galeopterus variegatus | reverse complement strand
ATTTCTAAAGGCAATATTGGTGAAAGATGGTAAACTTAGAACTTGACTTATTTTTTTTTTTCTATAGCTACTTGCAGTTAGATTAAACCCAGACACACTCTTGTGCTTCATCTCTATTTAGGAGAAGAAAATACTACATATGAAAGGATGTAAGAACTGACATCTGGTCCTGGTGATTTGTCTGCATCTTGTTTATCTATGAGGTGTGGAACATCTTGTACTTCAACCACTATTTGATCTATTAATTCTCATCTGTCTCTCTTGTCTGTTTCCAAAGACATTTAGCAAATGAGAATCTCCCTAACATCTTTCTTAAAAATGAAAAAAAAAAATTCATTTAATGTCTCAGCCTGCTATCTTCCTTCGGAAAGACAGATCAAGGAATTTGTGTCCTTCTGCTTGCTCCTTTCACACTGCAGGAAACCTTCTGTACTGTGTTTGTCACCTGGGTCCACAGTCCTACCCTCTCTGTCCTTCCTTCTTCTTCTTGCCTCATGTTGCCAGCGAAGAATCAACGTACATGTTTGTGAAGAAGAAATGGCATTTTATTAAATGCAAACTAAAAAGCTAGATAGATAATTTAATGATAGAATTGTGGATAATTATTTTATTTTATTTTTCTAACTTTCTAAAAGTCTCATGTATTGTTTTTGTACTTATGGTCAGTGTTATGAGGGATTAGTAACAGATGTTATGGGAAGACAGAATAACATTCTACTGAGAGGAATAAGAATTAACATAAAGAAAATGAAGTGGTCTTTTTTGGAGTAAATGAATAAGTTGAAAACAATTGTGTTGCTATTAAAAAATTTTTCTGCCACTCCTGATTAATGTCGTGAGTCTTTCCCATTAAGATTCTATTTCAAATTAGGTATAACTGCAACAAAGGAAAAATTAGAAAA
>NW_007816520.1:0-902 GCF_000696425.1 Galeopterus variegatus | reverse complement strand
TGTATATTCTGCTGATGTTGGAGAGAGTGTTCCTTATATGAGGGTACTTCAAAAAGTTCATAAAAAAATTGTATTATCTTTTAATTTTGTTTTCCCATGAACTTTTTGAAGTAAGTTCCCTTTGTATGTCTGTTAGGTCCTTTATCAAAGAGCTTTATATTTTCATATGGATTCATGTTGATGTCTGGCATCCTTTTGCTTCAACTTGAAGGACTCCCTTTCATATTTCTTATAGGGCAGATTTTGTTTATCTGGGAAGATTTTAATTTCTCCTTCAGTTTTTCAGGGATGGTTTTTCCAGATATAGTAGTCTCAGGTTTATTTTTTTTATTTTATTATTATTTTTTTTTTCCAGAACTTTGAATGTATCATCCCACTGCTTTCTGGCTTGCAAGGTTAAACCTGAGAAATGCACTTATGCTGTTATAGAACCTCCACTATAGATGGCAAGTTGTTTTTCTTTTAATGCTTTCAAAATTCTCTATCTTTGACTTGGAAGTCTGATTACAATGTGTTTGATGTAGGGGTCTTTGGGATTATACTAGTGAGTTCATTGATCTTCTTTAGTTTGTATATAATATTTTTTACTCATATTTGTGAAGATTTTGGCCATGATTTCTTCAAATTAACTCTTTGCTTCTTTCTTTCCCTCTTTTCATTCTGTGATTTCCAAATGCATATATTGGTCTCCTTGATGATGTTTCATAAATCCCTTAGTCTCTCTTCTTATTTCTTTTTCTTTTTGCTCTCCTGACATGATAACTCTAAATAACTTGTCTTCACATTTGCAGATTCTTTGTTTGGCCTGAACAGTCTGTTCTTGAATCCCTCTAGATAATTATTCAATTCAGTTACTGTATTTTTTAATTTCTGAATTTTTATCTAGTTCTTCTATTGTCTAA
>NW_007816519.1:0-902 GCF_000696425.1 Galeopterus variegatus | reverse complement strand
TTCCTGGTCTGGAAAATAAATGCAGGAAGAGAACCCCAATTCACTGTTAATTTTCCCAAGGAAGGTTTGCCTCTCACTGGAGGGTTCTGGGGAAGTTAACCCATTCTGGGCTTCTAACTGCTCAGAAGAGATGGGCTTTGAGTAATCGTTTGCATCTCTGTCACCCAGGGGAAGTGGGGTGACAAATCCGTGGATGGCAAAGCAACACAAAGCAGCAAAATTGTGCCCTGTGTGAGGACGTTGTCCACGGATTGAAGACTGACCTACCAAGCATTAGAGAGGAAACGGACATCCAATTCATCCCGGCAAGGGAATGCCTAATAAGGAAGATTCACCGCATCCTAGTAAGGGAATCACAGGTGGCTTTTGATTAGTGACTGCACACCTGCAGCAGGTAAAGTTAGGTCTTTTCAACCCCAGAGATATTTTTTCCATCTCTTTACTTTTAAAATATGGACAATTTGTCATTAATGAAAGGGGATACTGAACATACATTACAACTTCAATGTCTCCTTAAAGCAGCAGGCTGTAAGTAACTGAATGGTAGCTAGTAAACCTGTTAGTGGGTATTAAACAACCATGTCCTTGATACCTCAAGGAAAGGAGCCTTAACATAAAAATGTGGGAACAAATTGGTCACTGGTTAATTATGCAATGAGTCTCATTAAGGCTTCCCACCTAACAACTAGGAATCTATGTCAAGTTGCTCTGAGACCTATCCAAGACCTTAACAAAAAACTAAGACATGTTTATGTCACCAAAAAAAGATGATAAAACTTATTCTTTGCCAGTGACTAAGAAAACCTTAAATTGGACAATCTAAAGTAAAAGTTTATATTTCTTTACAGTGTTGGTATTTTCTGAGCATGTTCTTATCTGCATGATACTTCTCTCCTCTTTTA
>NW_007816518.1:0-902 GCF_000696425.1 Galeopterus variegatus | reverse complement strand
TTTTTTATTTATTGTACCAATAGTGTTATACAATCATCAGATTTAATATTTACTAAGTAAACATTATTTTACTCCCTAATAAAGTCCACTGCTAAAAATTAGAGAGACAAAGTAAACTAGAAATCATATTTTTCTCATATAGCTTATTATTATAATAACCTATTATTCACAATTAAGTCCACTTTTCAAAATCACATGCCACCTAAACTTGAGAGGACACATTTTCTAGTTATACCCACCTCTCCATATCTCTATTGTCCACTTACTGCTGAAACTACTGGAAGAAACTTAAGGTAAACAATGAGTTTTATTAAGATTGATAACACTTCCCTGGCTGAGATTGGAATACTTTAGGAAGTTATTCATTTAATGCTTATTGGGTAAATTAATTCATCCATTTATTCAGCATGAAGTTAATGTGAATTAGACATGATAGGTAAAATAGCAATATACACATATACTGTATCACTATGGAGCTTAGACTTTATTAAATGTATTATTAATTATATATTATGTATTAATATTGGATGAATTATTGTTCCAGAAACTTAAAAAAAAATTCTCATTTTAAAAATGAGAGGTAAATAAGATAAATGAAAATATTATGGCATGTATTTTCAATTGCTAAATCCATGGCAAAAACAGATTTGTAAATTTGTTGTGATACTGCTGATTCATTAGATTAAATAGTGGTAGGAGCTGAATTATGAATTGTATTTTCTCTCTATTGAAAGTCAATTTAATATTTTTAAACTTTTCTATAGAATAACTTGGTTAAAGAATATGTTAGTTACAATGAAGTCTTCAAATTCTCCCATGGTGTTTCATAACTTTTAGCCATAGATGATCACAGATCACAAATATTTCAAATTTTGATGAAGTCTCCAGAAATTATTTTTAAA
>NW_007816517.1:0-902 GCF_000696425.1 Galeopterus variegatus | reverse complement strand
TGGCAGAAAATGGCAGAGCAGAGAGAGACTCTCATGTGCTCTCCTTTTAAAGCCTTCAAAACCACACTCTCAACCATCATTAAACCATCAACTTAATCACTTCTTCAAGGCCACATCTTTCAATTGTCATAATAAGATTTCCCACCCTCAACAGTTACAGTGGGAATTAAGCTTCTAATATATGGACTTTGGTGGACACAGCTCAATCAATCTACAGCAAATAATGTCCGCCAAAAATTCATATCTACCCAGAACATCTGAACATGATCTTATTTTGAAATAGGGCCTTCGCAGATGAGGTTCCCACTGGATTTGAGTGGACCACAATCCAATGGCTGGTGTTCTTATAAGAAGAGCAAACAGACACAGAGAAACATACACAGAGGGAATATGTGAATGGCTGAAAAATTTCCAGATTTGGTGAAAGGCGTTTGTAAACCTTCAAAAGGATAAACCCAAAGAAACTCATGCAAAGACACATTATAATCAAACTTCTGAAGACTAAAAACAAAGAAAAACTCTTGAAAGAGGAGAGGCAGAGATTGGAGCACGATACCTACAAGCCAAGGAAAACCAAGGATGCCAGTAACCCCAGAAACCAAGAAGAGGCAAGGAAGGATCCTTCCTAGATCCTTCAAAGATAGCATGGCCCTGCTGACACTTTGATTTTGGGCTTCTAGCCTCCAGAACTATGACAGAATATGTTTTCATTGTTTTAAGCTGCCATGTTTGTGGTTCTGGGAAACTAATGCAGGGTGTATAAATCAATGTGTTTGTGAATCATGTATACACATTGGGTTATATCTAGTTTGTGTGTTTGTCAATCAATGGGCTCACATCCATTTCTTTTTTTTTTTTTTTAAAAAGATGACCGGTAAGGGGATCTTAACCCTTGACTTGGT
>NW_007816516.1:0-902 GCF_000696425.1 Galeopterus variegatus | reverse complement strand
TGGGAGTGAGGACTGGGGTCACATCATGAGTGTACAGGCAGAGGGAGAAGTGAAACTCCAGGTTCATGGGGGATCCTTGACATTAGGCTTCCTCATCCAGACACCGGCCTCGGGCCTCAGACCTCAAGAGCCACGCCCAGGGACCTGGAACCTAGTCCTGACACCGCTCCTCCAGCGTGGAGCTCTCTTTGTCACATTGTTTCTCTGAGTCCTGGCCAAGGGTATTACAGCTTAGTCGCCAGTTCTTTTTGGTAACTTCTTGGTTTCAGTTTCTCTATGCACTCATAAATTAGCAGTGATCCCAAAGATACTTTATTTATACGGATATCTATCACTTTTTACCGTATTAGAAGTATTTTTCTAAGTAATTTCTAACAGTATTTCTAAAAATATTAATTTATTTAGAATACTATTAATGACCCATTAAATGATAATGGAAATAATATATTTTTATGAAAAATAACCATTTTCCTAAGTAAAACAATGTAATGAGAAGAGTGGATCATTTTACATTTTGGCAAGTCTTTCTTATGTCTGTATCAATGAAAAATTGCTGGATTTTTTATATCTGCTTCTGCACACAATCTGTTATTTAGGTTGAAGTGTGTACAAAAAAACCCAGCCTCACATAAATATGCAGGTGTAAAAACCAGTATTTTAAAATAACTTTTTTAGGTAATTGTGGCTATTTATCTTTGGAAACTACACAAATAGTAGTTTCTTAAAGGTCAGTGGCAACCTGAAACCCTATCATTGAATATTTCGTATTGTGTTACAATAAAATCCTTCCTTCCTTGTACATTGAGCGGATCTTGTACTAACATGCTTTTTAAAAAGTAATGCAGGGCCGGCCCGGTGGCGCACTGGATAGTGCGCTGCTTGGGAAGCGCGGTGGCGCTCCC
>NW_007816515.1:0-902 GCF_000696425.1 Galeopterus variegatus | reverse complement strand
CTCTTTCATATATTAGGTAAAAACAAAGAACTTCTTTGTGTAATCCCAGGGCCGACAGAAGCAGGACAGACAAGAACCTGGTAGAATCCAAAATGAAAACATTTTTATCTTAATATTCTGCTCAAAACAGCTACAGACACCTGCAGAATGTATGGGAAACAGATGACAAAAACACATATATGTTTAGATTAGGGAAATCTGGAGAGGAAAATTTCATGCAATTTACTTTCTTTCTGTTAACACGTTTCTGATTTTATGGATAATATAATCATTACTAGAATACGTGGCTCAGTCTCTGCACTGTTTACCTTTGGGATTTTTGGAATTACCTGAAGATATATTTCCTTTTAAAAATCAGCTTAGATTTTTCTGTCAAACTAAACCCTCATATTTCAGTTACTTGAAAAAAGGTTAATTTTCTCTACTATTTTATTCCAGAAACAGTTCTTTGGTTTGAGATCTTGGTTGGTCACTTGGTTTGATTTATTGAGAGAGCAAAGGTTTGCTTTATTTTGCTTGATTGTGCTTGCCATTTCCAAAATAAAATGCCTAAAAGAATTTTTCTGGATAGCAACCATAGCATTAATTTTTCTATCAGCTCTCCCACAGAAAGTTGTTTTAAATTACCTTGAGAAAAAGCACTGGCTCTCCTGCTTAGAGTAGAGCAATGCAGGTTGTCATGGAAAGATGAACATGAACTCAGGAAGCATGTTTCCTGTGCGTAAAACAGGTGATTCACCTCTCCAAGGAGGTTGAGAATAACATTTCACACTGACCAAAAAAAAAAAAAAAAACAATGCAAAGTGGATTTTGCAAATATTTCATTCAAATAAGAACTGATTTTTTTTCCTACAGCAAGATAGCACTATACTTGAGAAACCTTTTGGCATCACCAAAACTAA
>NW_007816514.1:0-902 GCF_000696425.1 Galeopterus variegatus | reverse complement strand
CTGAGGAACTACCCAGCCAGCTGAAGCCTGATGTTTCTCTGACCAAAATGATAATCAGCCTCCTGCTTTTCTTTACGTTTTCATTAGTGACCTTAACAATGTCTGAAAAACATGAAGCACAACATAGAAATTTCAATTTATAATCATTACCTCCAGAACCAAAACCTCATAGGGTTCTTCCCCACCCATCCCCTATATTTCTTGCCTTCCTTAAGATTAAAGGAGTTTCCCATTTTATAGAATGGCTCAAGAATTGGCCCACAAAAGTCAAATATATCATTTAGAACTCAGAAAACTTTCAGTCAAAAATTTTAAAACTTGGGTCGGCCCGGTGGCGCTGCGCCGCTTGGGAGTGTGGTGGTGCTCCTGCCGAGGGTTCAGATCCCACATACAGACTGGTTCCCGCTCATTGGCTGAGCAAGGTGCGGGAGCAACACCGAGGGTTGCGGTCCCGTTGCCGGTCCCAGTCCGGTATGGGCGCGACACTGAGGGTTGCGGTCCGTTGCCGGACACGAAAAAAGAGAAAAAGGAAAAAAAAAAATTTTTTTATCCGTTGCCGGACACGAAAAAAGACAAAAAGGAAAAAAAAAATTTTTTAAACTTTTTGTTAAATCATTGATCTATTCCACTCCAATTTTATTATAATTATTGGATCTAATTAGTAATTAAGTTTTCCAAAACTAAACAGAAATTAATTATTGCTCCAACAATAAGAGAAGTGAGTACTTTGCATTCAACAAATGTGAAAATCATCATCAAACACCACTAAAAAGGTTCTTAAAATTGTCAAATATGTGTACTGATGCCATAGTCTTTGGAAAGATAGAACCCAAACTTTGGCAATTACTTTTACAGCAAGCCTTTTCTTTTATTCCATGACATACATACCTTCCCCAACGTAG
>NW_007816513.1:0-902 GCF_000696425.1 Galeopterus variegatus | reverse complement strand
CCAGACCCGCAGAATTGGAGAGTGGTAGGGGGCCCAGGAATCTGTTTTAACAAGCCCTCCAGGTGATTCTGATTCACATGCAAGTTTGAGAACCACGGCTGGGGGTTAGAAGACATAAGAGATTTAAATATGTTTGGCGTCAGAGCAGCGGGTCTGGGGTTTCTGGTGTGCAGACGGATGGCCTGGCTTCACGCAGCAGGATCCCCAGTCTTTACACAGACACGTAGGAAGAGCAGCCGGCCGGAATGGAGGTGTTTAAAGGAGAACATGCCCAGAGGGAGATTTAGAGGCAGAAGGATAGCTTTGTGGAGGGTGAAACTTGCTAGTGACAGACTCAGGCTCAGTAAAAGGGCTGGGGAGCTTGATCTGCTCCTGGTGGAGCGGTGGGAATGGCACAGCCAATAGAAATGGAGACCATTCAAAGTAGCCTTTGGGCCCGACAGGCGATGTCCGACTGCAGTTGGCCTCTCTTGGCGCTGGGATAAGTCGGGGGCTGAGAGGATGGTTTGAGGCTTCTCAAGCCATGCTCAGAGCACAGTAGGGTAACGAGGCAAAGGTAAGTGGGATCCCAGCCCCGGAAACCGAGGAGGCGAGAGTCCAGGCCAGGCGTGCCCCTTGGCTGAAGGTCAATACATGGACTCCGGTAACAATATATGCGTGTGTTACAAAATCGACATGAAGTCAGAAATCCAAGTAGGTGTTCTACAATGTTCTTCAGCGCCCCCCTGGGGAATCTCAGGTCCCCAATCTGGAGAGGCCTACTGTGGGGGTCTGTGAAGGTGATGTCCTTGCGCCCCATGTCCTGAGGGCCGCCTCCGGGTCACTTTACCCTGTCATCGCAGGCCCCCTCTGTGGCCTTCACCTTGTCTCTCCTTTGGAGCATGTCCTCCATCCGATAGCAT
>NW_007816512.1:0-902 GCF_000696425.1 Galeopterus variegatus | reverse complement strand
TCTAAGCTAGCTCAGACGAGTGTGGATTCTCCCCCTGCCATTTGACATCTTAGGAAAAAAGGTATATAAAGCAAGCTTGGCTTTGATATTGATACAAATAAGCTATATTAAAATAATAATTATTTAAAGTGTTAGGGTTTAAGCATTTTGTTTGATTCTGATGGTTTTTTCTTAGTATCTTTCAGTCATCCTTACTAATGCAAATTTATACTATTATGTAATATTTTAAATGTAAATCTTTGTTAAACTGCCTTCCTAGGTGATTACTATGAATTTTCATTTCTTGTTTGAAGTTTTTCCTTTTTTCCCACAGTATGCTTTTTATATGTGTGTAATTGATGAAGTGTGTTGACTTTTTAAATCTATATTTAATAGAGGTGAATCACAGGTGCTGGTAAACAGTAATTCTAAGATACTAGTGGAACATTGTCTGAGATATTCTTTTAAAGTTTGTCTTGATTATAATTGTCCTTTTCATGAAGCCATTAAGAAAGTTAAGAAAGATGGGGGGAGTGACTCTTTCCAGAGATCTTATATTAATTTCTTGCTTAAAGTAATTTACAGTATAACCTGCACAAAATAGTGAAAAACAACCTTATATTCATATATTGTATAGTAGCTGAACACTGCAGTTAGGAGATAAAACATAACATGTTTTGAATATGATCATGTTTGGAACAGGAGGTTTCAGTAGTGAGAGATTAGTAAGAAAGGTGCCAAAATATACTGAGATATTTATTTTCCTTCTACAGGCTATATTGGCATGGCATGTTAAATGTGGTTTTCACACTGGTTAAAGTTTAGTAGTTTGATAAAGACCTATATTATTGATTTTTTAAATAAAAAATGTTGAATTTTCTATCTCAAGTGGAGGTCATTTGCCTTGGTCGTTTCTGGGCATT
>NW_007816511.1:0-902 GCF_000696425.1 Galeopterus variegatus | reverse complement strand
CATTTACTGGTTTTTCATGCTCAAATTTGCCTCATTGGTGTGCAGTGAGCACCAGCTGTGTGCTGGGTTCGGAGCACACAGAGATGAAGGACACACAGTACCTGCTCTCAGAAAGCTCACAGCCATTCAGGGAGGCAGGCCCACCTGCAGTCATGGTAATTCGGCATGGCAGGTGAGGTCACAGGGGTACACACTGCAGGGACAGACAGAAGCAAGAGGTCCCATCTGCTGGTGTGGGAGGTCCAGAGCTGTGAAAAGAGCTGTGAAAAGAGATCTGGGTTCCAAGATCTGGGGCTGGGGTGGGATGGGATTGTCTTAAATGTGAAACAAAGAGGGAAGGGTCTAAAAGCAGGCCAGGGGCTAAAGTCTGTCAAGACCAAGCACTGACTGAAAAGGGACAGCACAAAGTTACTAAAAACCGGGCTGTAGCTTTGGGTCTGCAACCAGAAAAAGCTAAATAATTACCCTAAGAAGGATAACGCTCTTTAACGCCAGATGGGGGTGCTGCTCTGTGAAGGCACGTCTATGTGAATTACGTAGAGACGTCCCTTCCTTTGTGTAGATCCAGCTCCTGAATCAGAGCTCACAGTTACGTTTCATCCCTGCAGCAGGACACGACTCATGCAAACGGACACGGCAGCCGGACCCTGATTCCCTGCTTTCCTCTGTTCCCTGACAACACGGCGGGCTTCGGCTGGGCTGTTTCATATCTCCCTATCAGAGAGATTCCAAGAACAAAGTTGTTTGGCTGACTGTGATGAGGACTCTGAATTGCAAGATGAGGAGAGCTGATCATACAGGAGCTCAGGCACTGCGACTCTGTCTCAGAGTGTTTTGTCAGTGTGGTGACAACCCCAGCCCTTGCAGTTGCCATTTCCTGCCTCCCCTTGATCCTCGTGGTT
>NW_007816510.1:0-902 GCF_000696425.1 Galeopterus variegatus | reverse complement strand
CAGTGTGAACATTTGTCCCCGGGTCTCACACCCACAATACATGTTTATTGGGCACCTACTCAGTGCCAGGCACTGATCCAGGTGCCCAGGATTTAGTCAGTGGAATAGGTCATGCCCTTGACCCATGGAGTGGACAGACACCAGGCATATGGATCCCAAGAGAGCAGGTCATGTTGAGTGTTGTGAGGACACCTCTCCCTTTGCTTTCCTGAGACCATGAATGCCACCTCCCCATGCACCACCAACTCCTCCGATCCCTGCCCCCACAACTGTGACTTGTCGTCTGAAGACCATCAGCCTCCCACCTGACTTACCAGCCTCCTGCGTCTGACTGCAGGACTCATGGCTGGAGGTGAACTCTCCCTGCTTGCTTCCCTGCCCCCCACTGTGCCTGCCTTGGGGTTGCCCTCTTCACCTTAGCAGGACACAGTGGCTCTCTGTGTATCTCAGCATTAGAACGTCCTCCATCCCATGTCTATTCCAGCGACTGCTGCAGTTCTGGGTCCCAGACACAGACGGCTGGGAAAAGGTTTCTGTAGACGCTGTCCCTGTCACCTCACCCCAGTCTCATTCTCTAGATCCAGTGTCTGTGCCCTTCCCAACCCCTGTCCCACTGACGTGGGTCCTGATGAGACCACCAGCAGCCACTCGCAGCATTCACAGGTGGAGCTCAGCTGTCTTTGACACCTGCCCCTTGGCTGCCCTGACTCCTCTCTGTGGCCTGGCCTCGCTTCCCGGCTCCAGACTCAGATAGCGAACCTCCCACTTGACCTTTCCACTGGGACATAGGGCTTAAAATGTCCCAAACAGAAATCCATGTCACCTGCAAACCTGTCCCCCGCCCCTTTCTCCCGCTTTCTGTTGACTGCCTCTCCATCTGCCCGACAGGGTGTGGGTGGCCT
>NW_007816509.1:0-902 GCF_000696425.1 Galeopterus variegatus | reverse complement strand
TCTCACACTAAACAAATGACCTACAAATCCAAAACTTGGCACAAGGATTGGAAGCTTTATTCAGATAACCGGCATCTGGGAGATGATCAGGCTAAAATTATCCCACCTGGGGCCAACCCAGTGGCTCACTCGGGAGAGTGTGGCGCTGGGAGTGCAGTGGCGCTCCCGCTGCTGGTTCAGATCCTGTATAGGGATGGCCGGTTTGCTCACTGGCTGAGCACGGTCACAAAAAAAAAAAAAATTATCCCACCTGCTGATGCCTGTTCTGGGGTTTATAAAAGAGAAGAGGTGGGAAGGTGACGTAAGAGTTTTGTCCTGCAGGCAAAGGGGGAGGCTGATCATGGGATCAGCACAGGGTCTGAGTCAGATGTCACGGTCCCATGATGGACTGGGTGCTTTGGCATCATGGAGTCTGCAGTTGGCGGACTGGTCGGCTTCAAACCTTTGATGTTATCTCAGGGTTGGAGTCCTTATCTCCAGGGAGAGCTGAAAGACAATAACCTCAGTCAAGCATCACCGGAACATAAAAATACCTGACTGGTACCTCTAACTAATGTGGATGCAAGTTTCCTTCAAGCAAGAAGGGGAGTTAATAATCAGCTAGGGTGCTTTGCCTTCCTCTTGCATTTCCTCTGTTTGCAGTTGATTAGGAAAGGTCAGGAAAACAACAAAACTTAGTTTCAATTCTTAATTTTGGGTGTCCATCATCTAAAGTAAATCAACATGAGAGGCTGTAATGGGTGGTAAACAGAAATAAACTTTTGAGAAGGATCCTTTTGGGGCCTGATTTCATCCCCAGGCAGTTTCAGCCATGTGGTCAGTTTCTCAATTCCTCTACTAACCTCAAGCAATTGATGATTATCAGTTCCTAAGTTAATGGCTAACTGCAATTTTCTGCTTGG
>NW_007816508.1:0-902 GCF_000696425.1 Galeopterus variegatus | reverse complement strand
GGGAGAAAATATTTGCAAAATATACATCTGACAAAGGATTAATATCCAGAATATAGAGGGAACTCAAACAACTTTACAACAAAAAACAAAATAACCCAATTAAAAAATGGGCAATGGAGCTGAACAGACATTTCTCAAAGGAAGATAAACGAATGGCCGACAGACACATGAAAAAGTGCTCAATATCACTCAGCATCCGGGAAATGCAAATCAAAACCATACTGAGATACCATCTCACTCCAGTTAGGATAGCTAACATCTAAAAGACTGAGAACGATAAGTGCTGGAGAGGTTGTGGAGAAAAAGGAACTCTCATACATTGTTGGTGGGACTGAAAAATGGTGCAGCCATTATGGAAAATGATATGGAGGTCCCTCAAACAATTACAGATAGATCTACTATATGACCCAGCAATCCCATTGCTAGGAATATACCCAGAAGAATGGAAATCATCATGCCAAAGGGATACCTGTACTCCAATGTTTATTGCAGCTCTATATACAATAGCCAAGAGCTGGAACCAGCGGAAATGTCCATCATCTGATGAGTGGATAAGGAAACTGTGGTACATCTATGCAATGGAATACTACTCTGCTATTAAAAAGAACAAAATACTACCATTCGCAACAACATGGATGGGCTTAGAGAAAATTATATTAAGTGAAACTAGTCAGACACAGAAAGAGAAATATCACATGTTCTCACTTATTTGTGGGAGCTAAAAGTTAACAAATAAATAAACAGACAAACAAATAAATGGTGGCAGGAAGAAGACAGAATAACCACAAAAATTCCTTGAAATATTTAAGCCAAGTGCACAGATACGATGGGGGGTGGGGAGGAGGGGGTGGAGAGGAAAGGGTAAAGGGGCATGAAAATCAAGTACAATGTATTTTGAGAAG
>NW_007816507.1:0-902 GCF_000696425.1 Galeopterus variegatus | reverse complement strand
ACTCTGTGGATTGAACAGATGGATGGATGGACAGACAGACAAATGACTTAATGACTCGTTATTGCAAACTGTTTGTGAGAATCTGTTTAATCCTGGTATGACTATGTCCATGTGTCTGGCAGATTTTTCTTGTTCATTTTCTTCACTTCTTGGGACTGATGCAATAAATAACATTATTTTAACAAAAAGGTGACTAGAAAAGTAAACGTGTCACCCCCAAAATGACAAAAGGAAAAATCAAACTGATGTTCTAAAGTTAGGACTCATCCCCTCCTACTTTCTGCCACCAGGGTAGACAATTGAAAGCTTAGAGGAGCTTCCTGTCCTTTAATCAGCCCACTTCACATTTCCCCACTCTGTGAAGGATCACAGAAGACCTGCACTTTTAGTCTCTGATGCAGAAGAAAACAGGATGATGATGAATCTTTTCAGTGCTGAATTGAATGAAGGGTGAAATATAAGGGTCAAAATAGCTGGACTATGAAGATGCTGCTATTTTGGAAAATGGACAGAGTATGTTTCTAAACTCGTATGTATACACATATGTGGCCCTCAACATTTCCAGGTATGACTTCCGCATAAGCCGAACACTGACTTACTTATCAACACATCTCAATGGCCTTTCTCAGTCCACTTTTTTCTTTTTGGTACCTCTCCTGGCAATCTATGATGTCAAACTGCCGCGGGGTGGCACTGTCTCCCACCGTCACCTGCCTGTCAACACTTTCAAATTACACCTGCTCTTTATAATTCAAGGTAAGACTATCAGTGTGGGGGAGGACTGGAAAAAAAATCTAAGAGAAGGAGCTGCCAATAGATCACTCTAGAACTCCAGACAAGGTAGACTGGTAGGTTCAAGAGAAGGGCTGTTCACATATAATAAAATGGAGCGCACAATCTGT
>NW_007816506.1:0-902 GCF_000696425.1 Galeopterus variegatus | reverse complement strand
TTTTTTTATTTTTTTTAGAATGGATAGTTTTAATTCTCTCTAAGGAAGAATGGTTTGGCTTTTAATTGATCACAATTATTATTTTAATAAATAAGAAATCAAATTATTCTATCACATCTTTTATCCTTATATAAAAATGTTCATTACCTTTTATTAGCTTTTAATTTGTAATGTTTTGTTCTTTTTTAAAGATAAAATGTTGTAGATACCAGGCTCTTATGCCTTCACAGTCTATTGAATTGCTGTTGTCCTTTAGCTTCTCTGGGGAAGAAACTATCTGATCTGACAGTTATGAAAAATGCAACCAAATGTTAGATATTACATTGAGAACAAGCCTGAATACATTTTCTCTGCTAAGATAATTCAAGAGAAGCCATTCTTAGAAAATTAATGTTTTCATTGAGCCAAAAAATTATATAAACCTTTCATAGCAAATATCAATTTATTTGTTTTAACTGTTAACTACCACTGTTCGCTGGGGGGAAAAACAAAAACAAAAAATATATATATTTAATATATTTCATTTAACAATTTCAAATGCAGCCTCAAGTTTTTCTGCAATCACATTTATGTCAAAAATTGTTTAACTTGGAAAAGAAAAATTAACAAAGTAGAACCATTTATATGTGTTTATTATTACACAGATACTGTTATATAAAGAGCCAAATTAATATCTTCTGAAATCAATCTACTTGAAAGTTTTGAGATGTCATCAGTAATTTACAATAGGAAAAATCTAAAACATGTGGGCTTATTTTCAGCTTTATTGAGATATACTTGACAAAAAAAAATGTGTATATATATATATGGTGTTTTGATGTACATATACATTGTAAAATGATTGCCTCACCAAGCTAATTAATACGTTCTTCATCTCACATAGTTATGTGTGTGTGTGTGTG
>NW_007816505.1:0-902 GCF_000696425.1 Galeopterus variegatus | reverse complement strand
CCCAGATGAGTTGGGAGATACATCCTGGCATAGCAGCAAGAGCATGGGCTGTCTTAGCCTGGGTTCAAATCCCAGCCCTGCTACTTATTGACTGACCAACAGAGTAGCCTGACCCCCAGGTTCCTTGTCTGTAAAATGGGGATAATAGGATCTGCCTCTGCAAAGATTAATAAAGAACATTTTCGAGGAAAGCACAGGCATTCTGCAAATGTTTGTTTCCTTTCCTCTCTGGCAACTGAAATCCGCCATTAGCTTCAGAGCCATCCCTAGACTCCTCTTTAAAATACACAGAACCTGGAAGAGAGGGACAATTACTAAGTCCACCCGAGATGAGGCACGTGCAAAGCTCCGACGTTCACAGCTGTAGGATGGAAATGATTATGTTGTTCCTGTTATTGAGTTACTGACACCTGAGAAAAGCAGGGCTGACAGAGCCTTAGAAAGCAGATTCTGGCCCCACTCCCTTATTTTAAAAAGGGGAGAGGCAGAGAGAGGGAGCTGCTGGCTCAAGGTCACCCAGAGAGCCTGGACTGTGATCAGGCTCGAGTAGTTTGCCCGTGATTGTGCTTCCTTATGTCAGGATGGACAGGTCCTGGGAGAGGGGCCCAGGCCACAGTGGGTGGGGAGGGGCCCTGACAAGGAGGCCGTGCTGCTCTAGGTCACTCCCCTAGGTTCTGAAACGGTGCCTGGCACATAGTATGTACCCAGGAAGAATTTATTGAGAGAGTGAATGAATGAATGGGGTGGCAGGAAGACAAAGGTGCCTTCTCAAGACAGGAGGGTGTCTTTGTGAGACTATGGTCACCTTGACAAGGGGCCCTCAGGGTCTTCCTAGGGCTGAGTCCACATGTCCATCTTGCCTCCTCCAGATGGCAGCGGTGGGGAGGATTCCACAGGGAGAA
>NW_007816504.1:0-902 GCF_000696425.1 Galeopterus variegatus | reverse complement strand
TGATTATAGAGTGGTCTTGTTTTTGTTCAGGTGAGTATGGGCACAAAGTGGTCTTGTCTGATACAGATGTTCTGTGAAATTGTAAATGTTCAACGGGACAACACTCAGGCCTGGCTGTGGGTACCAGGCAGCTCAGAGCAATACCAATGACCAGCTGACAGAGACAGGCCAGCTCCTGCCATCGAAGGCTGCCCTTCTCATACCCAAACCTCGTTCTGTAGCTCAGCAGGAAAACAAACAGGTCTCAACTGTGCTAGAAACGAAGTCAAAAGTCATCTAATGATGATGAAAAATTCAGAAGCAATTTAAAAAGATGAGAAATTCAGCTACATTAAAAAACAAAAACATTACATGACCCCAAAAAAGACTATAGGCAAAGTTAAAACACAAATGAGGAAGTAGGAGAATATTTTTGCAACTTGTACCACAAAGGGATACTATTTCTAATATCCAGACAGGTCTTATAAATTTAGGGGGAAATAGGCCAACAATACATTGAAAAAATTAAATAGATATGCACAGACAGTTCATAAGAAAATAATTAAAAATAGATCTAAACTTTAAGAAAAAATTTTAACAGGACTCATAGTAAGATAAATGCAAATTAAAACTACAGCAAGATGCTACTTTTCACCTATCAACATTCAACAATATATTCTGTTGGTGAGTCTCTTTGGAAACAGGAACTCTTACACATTCCTGGAAGTAACAGAAAATGCAGCAATCCCTACGGAAGGGAAACTTGGCAATATGTAAAAATGTTGCATACACATTCATTTTTTACTCTCTCTGTCTCAGTATCTCTGTTTCTCTCTCTTTCTCTCTGTCTCTTCCTCCTCACTGCCTATAGTGAACTCATAGATTTCATATAGTCAATTCATTTTAATCAATTGTTTTTGTTA
>NW_007816503.1:0-902 GCF_000696425.1 Galeopterus variegatus | reverse complement strand
GAGGCTTCATTGCGTAGGAATGATTGATTAAATCATTGACCACTGGTGATCAACTTAACCTTCAGTTCCTCTCCCCTCCCCCAATGTTGGGGGGTGGGACTGAAAGTCCTGCTTTGTTTAGTCTTTCCTGCGACCAGTCCCACCCTAAAGCTACCTGGAGTCTGCCAACATCATTAGCATACAAAAAGACTCATCACTTTGGAGATTCTAAGGATCTTAAGAGTTGTAAATCAGGAGACAGGGATGAAGACCAAATGTATATTTTCACAATATCATATTACCTTTCCACATGCTATTGACCAAGCAAATTGCTGGGTTACACGTTCTTGTGCACAGAGACCTTTCAATTCTTGTTTGTCATTATGTTCCCCCACACTCAGCACTCCCCATGCAGCGCAGGGCATGATCAATAATGTATACAAAATAAATGTTAACTCAATTGTAGTTCAGTGAAATTTTTAGGTACTGAGTGGATCTATCACTGGTAAACTAAACTCCAATTAGCCAAGCTTGAAAGATTGAAATGTATAGGACAAGTCAATTCAACCAGTTCATCATTTAATGCTTGCTATTGTATGGCAAGCTCTGGAGAAACGGAATGTGTATATGTTCAGGGGTGAGGGCTGGGCTGGAGCAGGGATGGCCAAGAGTAGTTGCAGGGAGACAACAAGGAGGCCATTAAGTCATCCAGGAAAGAGATGGTGCCTGAATCAGTCTGCTGTTAGCTTTTAACTTTATTTATGGTGTCTTTTGTACTGCAGAAGCTTTGGTTTTGAGATTCCGTATTAATATATCAACATTTACCTTTGTGCTTTTTAAATTTTTATGCATGTGTGAAAAAGAAAAAAGGAGTTTTCAAATAAAAGTTCAAGGGAGCTGCTTTGAAAAAAGCTGTTGAGGGC
>NW_007816502.1:0-902 GCF_000696425.1 Galeopterus variegatus | reverse complement strand
CTCAGTTTGGGTTTGTTTTATATTTCCTCATGATTTGATTCAGGTTATGCATTCCTGGCTAAAAAATAACCAAAGTGATGGGTCCTTCTCATATCAGATATGGTGAGAACACTATCTAATATGTGGTTTTATTTTGTATGGTTCTCTGTTATGGTTTATATAATTTTTCCTTCTAAAACTAAGTAGAATTTTAAAGAGTAAAAATAAGCAGTGAGGCAGCTGGGGTTGGATTTTTAGTGCCTGCATTATAGAAAGTATTCTCATTGGAAAAGGTATTTTCAGCTTGGATCCTGATGGGTGAATCACTTTTCCTGCAGAAAATATTGAAAGCACCTCTCCTATCCCAATCTCCTGACTTTTTTCTAGCAGTGTGGGTACAACATAGATCAGATGATGCAAAAAGCTCTAATATTGAGACAGCTGACCAGTGTCCTCAGAGCAGAGACCATGAAGAGTGTCTGTGCCATTTCTAGTCTGGGGTGTCCTAGAGAAGCGTCATTCCTACAGGGGCAAGAAACAAGCCACGGGCATATTTCTCAGAAATAAATACACTGTTTAAAATCTGAATGGAGACCAGTAGTCTACTGAAAAGAGAGACGTGGTTATAACTCTTATTTATTACTTACACTGTCTGGACTAGAGACTGGTGGTTTTTCTCAGGTTCTGGCATCCAAAAGTGAACAGAAGCAGGATAGAGTTGACCTAAAACTGTAACTCAGCACTAACTCCAGCTCTAGCTCACTCTAGCCTTAGCTCCAGCTCAAACTCTAATTCACTCTAACTCAAATTTCCTATTATTTTTGGCTCTTTTTACTCATGTTTAAAAGATTGCAAGTTAATCCACTGTTCCTGATGTTTCCCTCTCTTTCTCCACAAGTTCTAGTTGACCTGTAAGGTTTTTT
>NW_007816501.1:0-902 GCF_000696425.1 Galeopterus variegatus | reverse complement strand
TCAATAGTATTTTGATGAAAAGTCCAGGTTGGTGTACATGTAAAGCAACTGACCTTTCAACATGGATGTGAGCAACACTTGTTAAAAATTTACATATGTGATACAATTTATTACATTTTTACCCAAAGTTGAAAAAAATGTGGCATAAAACAGAAAGGAAAATAACAAATAAGTGAGGAAAAAATAACACTTTTAAATTCTTCCCAATAATTCAAGAAATTTCTCCTTGGTCATTTTACATCATGAATGGCTTATCAATTTATGGCAAATATCCCTGAGATCTGGAAAAGAGCAAAACCTAAGAAATGTCACTTAGGAATTTTGTCTCTAAATATTATTTTAAACATTTCTTATTCATTCTGTTAAGGAAGTTATGTCCAATTCTGTACCAAAGAAGAGCTTGATATTGACCAACTGTTCCATACAAGCATATTGTTTTGTCTGTAACTCTTTGAAGAGGAACTGGCAAATAGTGAATTAGAGGAACTGTGTTCTTCCCAAATGACCAAAGAAAGGTTATTTAACCTCTCTGGGCCTTGGTTTCCTCAAATGTGAGCTTTCATAAGACTTTTATAAAAAATAACTTACAGGACAGAGGGAATCAAGATGGCTAACTAGAGGCATTCAACTCTTGCCTCTTCCACAAATAGTATTTGAAATAACAAATACATAACTGCACATCAAAAAGAGTGTGTAGGAGATAACACTGGAATTAAGAAAAATAGTAAAGGCCCCCAAGCCTCAGAGACTCAGTATGACAACACAAAAAGGCAAGTGAATCATGGGATTAGCTCACAGCCAGGAGGGGCTTCTTACCGTGGGGAAAAGGTACATGAAAAATCCCCATCAGTCTAAATTCCCACCATGGATGCCTGTAATTCTAGCTACAAGAGAGCCACAAA
>NW_007816500.1:0-902 GCF_000696425.1 Galeopterus variegatus | reverse complement strand
ACACTTTTGTGTGAGAGAAGAGTAATTCCCACCCTTTGGGTATGGGCTTTGAGAGTGAGCTGGGCTAGTCCAGTTTTGAAAATTGAAGCAAGTAGCTGCTGGACCTGTTTTCCCCTCATTAACTACCAAACAAACAAGTGGAAGTGCAAAGTACACATCCAAGATTAAGAAAACACATAAGTACACAGGGGTTGTCTGTGGACAAGATGTGTGGGGAGATGATCTTCCAAGACAGTGAAACATGGATCCTCTAACTAGCTGGAGAAGGCCATTCACCCTCGAGGACCCACCCTCTTCTATACAAACATTCTTACTGAGTCACAGTTGTTTTCATCTCTGAACCAAGAGGCGTATTATTAAAGTTATTTTTATCTTTTACATACTATGACAATGCATATTTTCTTGGTGAATAAAGAAATTATTAGGATACTTTGAGAGGTGTGAGCTTCAAAAAGCTTGGAGTTGCTATAATTTTATGAACCTCATCTTTGTAAAAATAGTTCAAACAAGATAATCGTCAATTCAAACAATACTGTGAGAATCATGTGAGTAAAATTTGCTAGAGACATAAACATACGCAGTTCCACAGCGTAGGTATCTAGAGTTGTCAACTTTGAACGGGTTTACAGGTGATTTTAAATGTACTGTAGATGAGATCACTTAAAATCATTTATTGAGTTCCTTTTGTATATAAACCATTAAAGTACACATCAAGTTGTTCGTTTTAGGAGACATTCCAGTTTATCCCTGGGAAATAAAATCTTCGGTAAATATGATGAGACTAATCACAAAATAAAACAGCTGACATATGAGATTGGATAACCTTCATCGCTGGGATCCGAAGGCAAGTTTATGTCTGTCTGAGTAACTTTCCAGACACATTGGTCAATGCATATAATTGT
>NW_007816499.1:0-902 GCF_000696425.1 Galeopterus variegatus | reverse complement strand
TCCAGGATTAAAGAACTCTTCTCATTAGGGCAGGGCTGTGAAGCTTCTTCTGTAGGAGGAAGAGAAGCTTGAGTTAGGGCGAATCTCAGAGATTTCTGCTGCTGACCTTGCTCAATGGTGGGAAGGTAACAGTGGCCTCGTGCTTAACAACACGAATTCTGAATACTTAATTTTTACATTTTTTAGTTAATTATTTTTCTGAACTTTTTGATTTTTGAGTCTTAGTATGTTATTTTGGGTAAATATCACATATCTCAGAGAGAGAAAAACAAGATATGTTAATGACCAGTGTCATTGCATAGGCCTGCAGACTAAGGCACAGCAAGCTTAAATGCTTTTGAAAGGTTATCTGGCAAGCTAGTGCTAAACATAGACTAGAACCCAGGCCTCCAGACATGCTGAATGACATGGTTTCCACCCTATCACACTGCTTACTTAATGGGTATGCCCAGAGGTACAGCCCTGTTTTGTGGTGCCTGAAGCTCATACAATTTGGGAGTCACACTTTAAAGAAAAGATTCATTACTGGGGCTTGTCCCACAGCCTTGGGAGGGATCTCTGTGAGGGGCTTCCCAAAGTATACTTCCTTTGGTTCATAATAAATCTGCCTCTGAATATACTTGATGGAAAAAAAAAAAGATTTTACTCAGGAGTACATGACCTCTTTTTTATTGACGTTCTTGGGGCCACAGTTTTCTTATGGGAGATGACATATTTCTAAACAGTGACACCTTATTTGTGGTCCCTTTAAGGAATGATATGGCTCTCAGAGCAGAGCAAAGCAGTAGGCTGAGATTTCACTACCACAGTAGGCAAAGTCTATCAATAAACTGTAATTCACTAATTATTATAAAATTCTCTAAAAAAATAAAGTCTTAATTGGAATAGTTTAGGCATTTAAA
>NW_007816498.1:0-902 GCF_000696425.1 Galeopterus variegatus | reverse complement strand
TTTTTTTTTTTTTTTTTTTTGGTGGTTGCTTATGTTCTTAAGCAAATACTTTGTTCTGCCTTCCAGAAAACTAGGGAGTATGGTTTTTACACACATATTATCATCTTCCAAAGTTCTCATTAATTGAATCCATTCATCCATCCGTTCTCCCAGCACTTGCGAAGGCTGTACTGTGTACTGGCCACTGTATTTTGCAAAAACTATATAAAAATAACCAGAAATTGTCCTCTTTTAGCAAGGACTTAGCAAGAAAACAGGTATGTAGACAATAAAGTGACAAATTGTAAAACATAATGGTAAGTGCTATAATAAAACAACCATGAAGAGTTATTGAATGCCTGTTTAAATTCCTGGCCTATTACATCCATGTACTATGCTGAGTACTTATATGCATTATCTCCTGTAATCCCCACAGCCATCTCTTTATGGTTAGTTACCATTATTTTCTACATTTTACAGAAGATGTATAAAAAACAAGGCTGAGAAATGTTAAGTAGTTGCCCAAGGCTACACAGCTGTAAGTAGCTGTACCCACTGTATTCTTGAGCTAGAGAGGGTGAAGAGAAAGGTCAAAGAAAGTTCAGAGAAGGAATGAAATATGTATGGAAGGACTTTTCTATTACATCTTCTTGGTGGATTTGTTTAGCACTAGGAGTTCAGGAATAGTATCAAGAATCTTAAAATCAAATTACTTTTACTTCGAATATGAAAGTTTTATTTTTTTTTCCTTTATCACCTACTTTTAATTAATATCCCACCTAAATTGATCCATGTCAAAGATGATTTGATTTTAATATAATGTAAGGTATGTGGTAATTCCACATTATATTAAGCATATTAACATAGTCTTAGATGACTGTGTTAGAATGTCGGTGACTGCTTTTATCCTCTGTTCTTTAGGG
>NW_007816497.1:0-902 GCF_000696425.1 Galeopterus variegatus | reverse complement strand
GATCGCAACCCTCGTACCAGGGACCGGCAATGGGCTCGCAACCCTGAGCGGGAACCGGTCTCCACACGGGATCTGAACCCTCGGCGGGAGCGCCACCACACTCCCAAGCGGCGCACTCTCCAGTGCGCCACCAGGCCGGCCCGGAAGCAAATGCTTTTGATACCTATTTCAGACAATCCAAAGAACAGGAGCTAGAATTCTTGTTATGCAAATACAGAAAGAAAACAAATTATTGCTACTGCATAATATCTATCTCACACAGCTGCCTAGAAAGGGAATCTCATTATCTGCTATCCAGGGAGATATTGCTGTGGAAATAAGTGAATATTCAAATGGTAGTAAAATTTAAGAAACTACTGCAGTGCAGTGACTTTGTAATTCTCTTAGATAAGACCCTTCAAAGACAGTGATTTTTTAACAGATGATTATACTGTTAAAATTCAAATATGCTTTCCTAGTATACTTTGATCCTATATACTTATATTTCTATACATATTTAAAATCTCACCTCAATTAATCATAAATGTATTATCAGTGAAAATAATCTTCTGCCTAGAAGTTAATGGAATACATACCTCACTAGAAAAGCTTCAGAAAATTTTGTACACCCTCTGTTGACTTAGAAATATAATACCCTGAGTATGTTTTTTTTTCATTAAATTTTTATTTTGTCAATATACAATGTATATGATTATTATGGCCCATCACCGACACCTCCCTCCCTCCTCCCTCTCTCCCCTCCCCCCCAAGAATGTCCTTTCCATTTGCTTGTTGTAACAACTTCATAAAAGTATAGTTGTTATATCTTCTTCCCCACACCCCCCGGGTTTTTTTGTGTGTTTGTATGTGGGTGAATTAATTTGTTTGTTTTTTTTAGCTCCCACCAATGAGTGAGAACATGT
>NW_007816496.1:0-902 GCF_000696425.1 Galeopterus variegatus | reverse complement strand
AATATCAATGACATTCTTCACAGAAATAGAAAAAACAATCCTAACATTCATATGGAACAAGAAAAAGACCCCAAATAGTCAAAGCAATCCTGAGCCCAAAAAATAAATAAATAAATAAATAAATAAATAAATAAATAAATAAATAAATAAATAAATAAATAAATAAATAAATAAATAAATAAATAAATAAATAAATAAATAAATAAATAAATAAATAAATAAATAAATAAATAAATAAATAAATAAATAAATAAATAAATAAATAAATAAATAAATAAATAAATAAATAAATAAATAAATAAATAAATAAATAAATAAATAAATAAATAAATAAATAAATAAATAAATAAATAAATAAATAAATAAATAAATAAATAAATAAATAAATAAATAAATAAATAAATAAATAAATAAATAAATAAATAAATAAATAAATAAATAAATAAATAAATAAATAAATAAATAAATAAATAAATAAATAAATAAATAAATAAAGCCAGAGGCATTACACTTCCTGGCTTCAAGTTATATTACAAAGATATAGTAACCAAAACAGCATGGTAGTAGCATAAAAACAGACAGTCAGATCAATGGAACAGAATAGAGAGTCTGAAATCAACCCACATATTTACTAGCCAACTGTTCTTCAACAGGGGCATTAAGAAGATACAATGGGGGCCGACCCCGTGGCTCACTCAGGAGAGTGTGGCGCTGGGAGTGCAGTGGCGCTCCTGCCACGGGTACGGATCCTATATAGGGATGGCTGGTGCGCTCACTGGCTGAGTGCGGTGTGGGTGACACCAAGCTAAGGGTTCCGATCCCCTTACCGGTCACAAAAAAACAAAAAAAAGAAGATACAATGGGGAATGGACAACCTCTTTAATAAACGGTGCTGGTAAAAC
>NW_007816495.1:0-902 GCF_000696425.1 Galeopterus variegatus | reverse complement strand
ATCCGACTGTCATTGGTTGGAAAACTTTATTTCCCTATTGAGTTGTCTTGGCACCTTAGTTGAAAATCAAATTGAGGGCCAGACTGTGGCTTACTTGGGAGAGTGTGGTGCTGACAACACCAAGTCAAGGGTTAAGATCCCCCAACCGGACATCTTTAAAAAAAAAAAGGAAGAAAATCAAATAGAACATAAATCTAAGTGTTTATTTATGAACTTTCAATTCTATTCCATTAATTTATTTGTTCTATCCTTATGTCACTACCACGCTATGTCAATTACTATTGTTTTGTCATATGTTTTAGAATTGGGAATTGGGAATCCTCCACCTTTGTTCTTCTTTTTCAAGAATGTTATAATTGGGAATTGGGAATCCTCCACCTTGTTCTTTTTCAAGACTGTTATATAAGTTTGCTAGGACCTCCATAACAAAGTATCATGATTCGGGTGGCTTAAACAACAAAAAGGTTATGTCACAGTTCTGGAGGCTAGAAGCCCCAAATCAAGGTGTTAGTAAGGCTGGTTTCTTCTGAGTGCTGTGAGGAAGAATCTGTTTCATGCCTCTCTCCTTGCTCTGGTAGCCTCAGGCATTACATGGGTTGTAGATGAAGTTCTCCCTGTGTTTTCACATTGTCTTCCTTCTGTAGGAGTCTGTTTCTGGGTCTAAATTTCCCTTTTTTGCAAGAACACCAATCATATTGAATGAGATTTCACCCTAATGATTACCTCTGCAACCCGCCGAGGGTTCGGATCCCATGTGGATATCGGTTCCCGCTCACTGGCTGAGCGCGGTGCGGGCACAGCACCGAGGGTTGCGATCCTGGTACCCGTCAGTAAAAAAGAAAAAAAGGAAAAAAAAATCATCTTAATCTAACCTGACTATCTCTGTAAAGACCCTTTCTCCA
>NW_007816494.1:0-902 GCF_000696425.1 Galeopterus variegatus | reverse complement strand
ACTTGAATTGGAAGTATTATGGACTGAATGTTTGTGTCCCTGTAGAATTCATATGTTGAAACCTTAATCCCAACATGATGGTATTAGGAAGTGAGGCCATTGGGAGGCAATTAGGTCATGAGAGTGGAGCCTTCATGAATGTGACTAATGCCCTTACAAGAAGAGGCCAGAGAGCTAGTTCACCGTGTGAGGATACAATGAGAAGTTCACCATCTGCAGCCAGGAAGAGGGCTCTCACCAGAACTCAACCATGCTGGTACCCTGATCTTGGACTTTCAGATTCCAGATCTGTGGGAAATAAATTTCTGCTGTTAAGTCATCTGGTTCATGGTGTTTTGTTATAGCAGCCCAAGTTAAAACAAGAAGCACAATGATAATAATAATATCTTACTTTTATTTAATTTTTTGGAGTTTATGAAGCATTTTCTCAACATACTTTTCATTCATTTATTCAGCAAAGATTTTAAAGCACTGATTATGGGATAGGCACTGTTTTAGGTAGAGAACATGTGAATAACACATAGGTTCTGCCCTTCCTCATGACAATATCATGTGGTAATCGCAATATAAAAGCCCATAAGGGCACAATGATGGCCCAGAGGTGAGAATGCTCAGTACCATCAGGGACAGAAAGAGAAGACTTCTTAAATTAAGTGATACTTAACCTGGGATTTCAAAGATAAGAGGAGTTTATCAGGGAGAAAGGATGGGAGATGGGAAAGACAATTCAGGGAGTAAGAAAGGCATGCACAGCAGCACAGAGAGTTGGCTTCTGTGCTCCTGTCAAAATCCTAGGAAGTAGGCATTTACAACTTTCCCAAATAGATAAGGAAACTGAGACACAAAGAAGAAAATGATTTTCTCAGGTCACATATCTAATACAAAGAAGAGTAGTACTCAAG
>NW_007816493.1:0-902 GCF_000696425.1 Galeopterus variegatus | reverse complement strand
TCCCTAGAAACCAGACACAGATTTTCCCCTAGACTTCCACAAAGGAATGAAGCCCTGCTGAACCCGTCATTGTAGTACAGTGAGACCTATGTCAGATTTACATTCCTATAGAACTGTAAGATGACAGGTTTGTGTTGTTTAAGCTGCTAAATTTGTGGTCATTTGTTATAGCAACAGTGGATAACTAATACATCCTCCCAAGGGCCATACTATGTGAACAGATATATTGTACATCTGTAGTAGTAGTGTCTTTAGTAGACAATTAGCAAAAAACAATGTCTAAAAAGGCTTTTTAGGGAGGTCAATGATAAAAAAAAAATGGGAAACATTGCACAAGGAGGCGGCAGGCAGGCGTTTCCACTCAAGTAGCTCATAAAAGGGAGAGAAAATCAGTGTTAGGATGAATAAATTTTATGTTACAGAATCTTTCTCTGTAGCAGATCACAAAATTAGCACAAATGGAGTTATACATAAGAATGAAGAACTAAAAAAAATTCCACAGGGAAAATATTTAGGGAAATTTAAACAGAAGCAATAGAGTTTATATGAAATAGAAACCTGAAAATTACTGATATAGAAAAATACTTATATAATTACATGTGCATAGTTGCGTGGAAGAAAAAGTTTGGAAGTTTATAGGCCAAAATGTTAATGGTGGTCATTCTATTGCTGTTTTTTTATTGTTGTTGCTGTTTTATTGTTGTTGTTGTCATTGTTATAATTTTCTGCTAAGAATTATATATTACAGGAGTTTTTTACTATATGCAAATAGTTGATACCTGGATGGGGACCAAAATTTCATATAGTAAATAGGTTTTTTCAAAATCCAGTTTGAGGGCCAGCCCGGTGGTGCACTGCTATAGTGCGCTGCTTGGGAAGCGTGGCGGCGCTCCCGCCGAGGG
>NW_007816492.1:0-902 GCF_000696425.1 Galeopterus variegatus | reverse complement strand
AGCCAAATGGAAAATAATGGATTTTGACATTTTGGCTTAATTTGTCTTTAGATTTTTTTTTTAAAAAAGAACAAAACTTGCATATGCCATGACTCTTCCAAGTGTTTTCTCACTCCAGCTTTTCCTGCAGTGTGCCTGCACACAGCAGTGTGAATACTTAATGATTTTTCATTCTTTTATTTTTAAATAGGAGAATTTCAATTTTAGAGCTGCTGCTAGCACATGTAGGGCCTTTGTTCCAGTTACTAATCCCTGCACTCCCTCTGCACAGATGCATTACCAAATGGGGGCCCAACCTCAACAGGGTGCCTTTAGGAATGCAGGACACAAGTGTACAACCATGGGCTGCCCTGCTCACTGTCGACATTCAGTGTGTGTGTGAATATGTGTGCTGAGCACAAGTCACCCAGAAAAATGACCCCAGAAGTATAGTCTTCAGCTCCTCTTCCCACAGCTGACTAAACCCATTGGCAAGTTTGTCACCTAGGCTGTTGTCACCCTGGCTGTTTTCACCCAAATATAAATGAGACCCATTTCTGGCCAGAAAACTTCAGCTATTATAATTTTCCATCATGATGAGTTGCTTGGCTGTTTTTCCAAGCTAAAGGAGGTGCATGGTCATCTGTATTTCTTTCCAACTCTTTACATATCTAACTCTCTGTAAAATCGTGCCTTAAGGTGGAGAGGGGAAGGATCCTGGGCCCCCATTGCTTTGTACCGGGTGGACATGGGGGAAGGACTTGAGGAGGAGAGGTGTGGGAGAGGCACGTGGAATGTGGATGAAGCTTTGTCTTTGGACAGGATATGTTTGAGCCTGATGAAGAGAGATGGGAAAGGTGCGCACTTATAACTCAGGAGCTACCTCAAAATAGCTTGACTTCTTGGGAGGCCTCAGACAGCCA
>NW_007816491.1:0-902 GCF_000696425.1 Galeopterus variegatus | reverse complement strand
GGTCTTCCATGTTCATGTTCCCTTTTATTTGTTTTCCCTACAGCAAGACTAAACAGTTTCAGGAAGAAAAATCTTTTTCAAGGTTACTCTGTATCTGTGGAAACATTGTTTTCTCCCTTTTTAATAATTTTAAGCAATTGTCACTTTACCAACTGTATTATCTGTTTGGATTTTACTGAACATTGTTGTCTCATGACTGCTAATAGACACATCTGAGACAACCCATTTTCTCTCTTACCCTAGGCCTCCTCTCAGAGTTCATGATGAAAGTTAGGAGATGCACTCTTTCTGCCTACTGGCTCCATCTGGGATCTCCAACCCTGGTAGAATTTGCCTCCCTGGCTTGCAGTGACACAGTCAAAGCCAGATGCAACATCCTTAAGCTTGTTGACTTGAGATGGTAGGAAAGAGTGCTGACGTGGGAGCCGTCTACACAGACTTGAGTTAAAATTCCCGATTAACCTAGACAAGTCACTTTCTGCCTCTAAGTTATAATGATAAACCTCAATTAACTGAGATTGTCATTTAAGTCACATAACTCATGCAAAACCTGGCATTGCATTGAAACCCAAGCCTTTCTTTTGATTCTCTTCCATGGGACCAAATCCTCTGTTCTGCCTAGTATTTCCCTCCCTCCCCTCAACTTCTGGCAGTCACTGATCTTTTTACTGTCTTCATCGTTTTTCTTTTTCTAGAAATTCCTATAGTTGGAATCCTGCAGTATGTAGCCTTTTGAGACTGGCATCTTTCACTTAGTAATATACACTTAAGGTGCCCCCATGTCTTTTCATGGAATTCCTTTTTTTTATTTTTTCCTTTTTTTTGTCTTTTTCCGTGTCCAGCAATGGATCGCAACCCTCAGTGTCGCACCCGTACCAGACCGGGACTGGCAATGGGATCGC
>NW_007816490.1:0-902 GCF_000696425.1 Galeopterus variegatus | reverse complement strand
GCGAGGTGCGGGCGCAGCACCGAGGGTTGCGATCCCGTTGCTGGTCCCGGTCCAGTACGGGTGCGACACTGAGTGTTGCGATCCGTTGCCGGACACGACAAAAAGGAAAAAAATAAAAAATAAAATAAATAAAAAATCCCCTGTTGGTTTAATTGCCATTTCTTTGAAGATAATCAGTCTTTTTTCCTCTGGCTGTTTTTAAGATTTTTCTCTTTTTATCTCTTGTGTTCCACAATTTTTTAATGATATGATTAGGTGTGGAATTTTTATTCATATTGTTTGGAAAATATTGGCCTTCCAAAGCTGTGGATTGATAACTTTCATCGGTTTTAAAAAGTGAGTTATTGTCCCTTTTGCTCTGCCATATCCTCTCTCCTTTCCTAGAAATCCAGCTGACATACATTGGAATTTTCTCTTTATCCTCATTATACCTTTATCTCTTTTTTATTTTATCTCTTAATCTCTCAGTGATTCATTCTTGATAATTTCTTCAGATATTTTAATTCACAAATTTTTCTCAACTGTATCTAATCTACTGTTAATCTGACAAATTTTTATTTATAGAAGTTTATTTGGTTCTTTTCCAAATATGCTTGTACATTCTTAGTAGACTCCTGCCCTTTATTTGAATTTTCAATCCCCTCCTATTTCTTTAAACATAAAAAACATGTCTTATATTCTATGCCTGATAATTACAAAACATGAAGCCTTTGCAGGTATGCTTCTTTCGTCTCTTGTTCAACTGGCTGTCACCTATGGTGCCCTTCTTCCCTGGGGTTTGTAACTTTTTTGGGCAGGAGTTTTATTTCTTAGAACTTTGCATGAAGTTTTTGAGGACTAGGTTGAATGTAGATTCCTTAGGTAAGATTGACATTTGCTGACACCTGAGGGTCCTGTCTACT
>NW_007816489.1:0-903 GCF_000696425.1 Galeopterus variegatus | reverse complement strand
GAGCTTGAGAGTTATTATTTTCCTTTGGTGGTGATGCAGTTTCTTGATTTTTCATATTTCTAATATCTTTCCTTTGGTGTTTAGTCATTGTGGCAGGGGGTATCACAGACCACTTGTTCCACCCTGATGTCTGGCCAGGATTCTGAAGGGACTGCCAATTCTGGGCAGCAGGAACTAGCCTGGGCTGGGGGTCCTGTGGTGCCTGCCTGTTCTGTTGAGGCTGACTCAGGGTATGTGGGTCTGGTGGCTCTCAGGGCTCTCTGCATGGCAGGGTCTGGACTGGGCTAGGGGTTCCCACATCACCTGCTTCTTCTGGCGCAGCTGACTTGAGGCATGTGGACCTGACAGCTCTCAGGCTCTCTGGGCAGCAGGGATTGGTCTAGGCTGGTGGTCCCGTGGCACCTGCCTCTTCCAGAATGGCTGACTCAAGGCATGTGGGCCTGGCAGCTCTCAGGCATCTCTGGGTGGCCAGTGCTGGCCTTTGCTGGGGGTCCCATGGTGACTGCCTTTTCTGGCACAGCTCAAAGAAACACGATTTGTAACTCAACACTACTGCTTGTTTTAATTTATTCTGTTAAGCACTGGACAGTGTACAAGGAAAAGGAAAGATAAGGCATTTTTGGTATTCAGAACATCGTTCCTCACAGCTATCTTAACTGAATAAGGAAAGGCAGCCATTGGCCTGAGGTACTAACAGAAATAATTTCCAGTAAAGATCTGTAAAGTTTGTGTTCAAAGCTTATTTTCCTTTTTTTTTTTTTTTTTTTGTCTTTTTGTCTTTTTTTTCGTGTCCGGCAACGGATCGCAACCCTCAGTGTCGCGCCCGTACCGGACTGGGGCCAGCAACGGGATCGCAACCCTCGGCGCCGCGCCCGCACCTCGCTCAGCCAGTGAGCAGGAACC
>NW_007816488.1:0-903 GCF_000696425.1 Galeopterus variegatus | reverse complement strand
GGGGGGGGGGGGGGGGGATTTTTATTTTCACATTCTAATCCTATCAAGAAAAATGTATTTTTTATATTACGATTCCTTGTTCCCTGTAACATTTTGAAAATTTTTACTCTGAGGCCTCATATTTCTTAAAATATTATATGTAAACATTATCTGCATGCATGTATAAAATGTTAGTTCTACCAAAGAAAATGTGTTTTTAATCTGCCAGGCAGCTGTCTTAAGTTTATCAGACCTGCACATAGTGTAATTTGAGTTGAAAATTCAACTGAGGCACAGTTTTTATTTATTTATTTATTTTAGATTTTTTAGATTTAGTTACTCAGAACACATTTATTGTCTATGAATATATAAACTACATTATTCTGTTAGCCATAAGGATGGAAAACCACCAACCCTGCCTTTGAGGAACTTACACATAGCTGAGAAATCACCGAGCCTATCTTTTGAGAACTTTGTACATGAGAACATAAAAAAGAGGAACTCATCTGAACTTTCCTTTTAAAAATGAACTACGTTCATTTTCCTGTGTATAGCTTTGTTAGACATAGTTGAGAATACAAAGATGCAGCAAACATTTTTTGTTGTGTTTATTTTTCCTGAGTTGAACACAGGTCAATAACCTTGGAAAGCCAATTTCTTCATTACTGCCAGCATGCCATTTTCTAACATCTGTTATAACATGCCTAAGATCAGGGATGTGGCTGATGACTGTTTCAACCCAGAGACAGTACCAGCTCTGGTTTTCTGAAACCAACAATAAAATGATTTATTAGAGAAAGTGATTTTTTAAAACATTTTTCTCTTATGGTTGGTATAATATTGATTATACAATAATTTTTTTAATTTTTATTGAATCATAATTGATTATACATATTTTGGGATTTCAATGCTGACATATGTTTA
>NW_007816487.1:0-903 GCF_000696425.1 Galeopterus variegatus | reverse complement strand
AATATTTATAGATTAGTTACTAGAGTAGAAGTAATGATAATTTCCTAGTTATGCTCATTGTACTATGGTTATGCGAAATGTTAACATTTCAGGAAGCTGGGTTATGGATATAATGGAATTCTTTGTGCTGTTTTTGTAAATTTTTTTCTGAAATTTCTTCAAAATAAAAATTTGTTAATTTAACTTCATGAGGTCATCCTAATAAAAATACTAATGTACAATTATTTAGAGGGAAATAAATTTTTATCAAGTCTGGTTTAGGAACAATGCCTAATTCAAATATTCGTGTGCCTGTGAGTCATTTTCTGTCTTCAAAATGTTCCCTCTCTGAGAGCGGGCTTCGCAGGGAGGCCGTGTGATCATGACCAAGGCTCTGAGTGAAGACTCCTCAGCAAAGGCCAATTCGAAGGATTTTGAAACAAGATAGAGCAGTGAGGAGGGGAGAAAAGTGCGCGGAAAAGCTCTTCCAGACTATCAAATTTGCCGATGCTCTGGAGTCTCAGCAGGTCCCTACCAGTGGGAAGCAAGAGGACGTCCAAGATTCCCTAAGGCAGATTTTCTCCAATCACAGAATTACACTTTTGTTCTAAATAGTAATAATGCTAACCATCTCAGAAATCTGTAAAGTACAAAGTAAATTCCCTTCGTCCGCTTTCCCAACCCGGTCCTTGCCCCCGAGCTTCGTCAGACCTTTTCAGTGCATTCACGCACATACATGTGCGCACGCAGGAGTCTGGCCCCGTGGGTCTCCCCACGTAAAAGGGATCTCATTACACTCATCGTTCAGCAGCTTGCTTTCCTCTACCGCACTGTACTCAATTGCTTTTCCAGAAATGCAATCCGGGGAGCTCCCGAACCCCGGCTCCAACGGCCGGTTCGCTCGCCCCTCCGGCCGGCGGCTCT
>NW_007816486.1:0-903 GCF_000696425.1 Galeopterus variegatus | reverse complement strand
AAAAAAAAAAAAAAATTAGTGAGAAGAATAGCATTGTTTTATAATTTTGCAAATTTCTTTAGCTCTGGCTTAGTAGAAGGCAGCTGGATTTTTACAGCAGATGAAATGCAGAAGCAGATGTATGCTGGTTAGATTAAGGTATATAAAGAAAAGTGAGCCTCAAATGGATAAAGTAGTTGGAAAAGGCAGAAGTATTTTAACTTTTTCAGATAATTGTGGATATCCTTCTTTGATATTAAACCAAAAGTTGACAAATGGTGGTTTCTTAATGGCTAGTCACAATCTGGAATCTGAAATTGTTACCAATGAACTTTTTATACTTTGTTACATTAAAACCTATTGGCCTATTTTTTTTACTATGACTACATCTTTTATACAGGCAAAATTTTCTAACATCATACAATGGTCATTTGGAAACTACTGGTTCAGTGAATTATGCAGAACTTCCAAATTCCCATTATATAGTATCAGAAACCCACATTTTTCAACAGAACCACCAACCTTGTCATAAAAGTCTAAGTATTATTAGGAAGCTATCAAGTTCATATAGTCAGATACAAGAATTCCAAACTTCTAATGTTTATTTGAAAGATACGATTTTATCATTTGCAACAAATACTGGCAACTGCTTTCTTTGAAGTAACAGGTTCACTTTGTTCTCTTTCTATAAAACGTCTTGTCATTCTTTCAAATAAAAATGGTGTTCCCAAAAAATCAAATAGTTTAGCTGGCAGCTCAAAAATCACATAAGTAATTTTCCTCAAGACAACCCAATGTCAATTGTAGAAGTGCTTTATGCATACTTTCCATTTTGTCAAATAGAATATATATAAAAAAGACATGTACTAGGCCGGCCCGTGGCTCACTCGGTAGAGTGCGGTGCTGATAACACCAAGGCCACAG
>NW_007816485.1:0-903 GCF_000696425.1 Galeopterus variegatus | reverse complement strand
AGATCAAATACCACTTCTGCAAAGAGCCTTAATTCCTCCTGCTGAAGTCTGAAAGAAGGTTTGAGGTGAGCTACAGCAGTTGTCCACAGAAACCACCCTGATTACTAACAAGTGAGGGGGAGTTTGCCTTGGCCAAATCACCATATTTCAGGGTCTGTTTCTCAGCTTTGCAGAAAGAGAAGTGTGCTTTTTGAGGAGAGTAAACACAATCTAATTGTCTCTAACAAAGACCACAGAAACAGAAACACAAAACAGAAAAAAAGAGCTACCAAATAAATGCACCCGAATACCAAGCCAGGCAATCAACCCATGCTGTTCTTGACATGGGAAGCCATACTCCAATTGGAAGGTGGAGCAGTGAACGTGAAGCCAGCCTGTCCCTCAGCTAAGGCAGCTACTGTGTCCCACAAAAGACAGTAAAGACATGGTTAACAGTGTGAGTTAAGAGTTACAGAACCTGGGTTTGAAACCCAGGTCTGCCACTTACTCTGTGACTTTGGACAACTTACCTAGACTCTTGGTTTCCTCACCCATCAAATGGGGTTTATGATCCCCTTTGAACTGGCTGTTCCCCTGCCTGGACCACTCTTCCTTTAGATAACCACATGGCTCCCTTCCCCACATCCCTCAGGTCTGCTCAATTTCTACCTTTCAGAGAGGCTTTTCCTCACCTTCTGAGATAAAATAGGAAATCCTCCCTCCCCCCTAGTACTCCCCACTGTCCTTACCCTGCCATATCCCCAGTGCGTGGACCAGGTCCTGGCCAGAGGGAAGTCTTCAATAAATATTAGCAGAATGGATGAATGAAGGGTACCTAGCCCATGGAGTTGTGAGGAGGTTTAGAACTGTTCCTGGTCCACAGTAAAGCTCCATAAATGTTAAACCTTATTAGGAAAGCTTCCT
>NW_007816484.1:0-903 GCF_000696425.1 Galeopterus variegatus | reverse complement strand
TCTATATCTGAGGAAGGAACAAGTAAACTTGTTGAAGGTCCACAATACCTAGCCTCATACCATCATTACCACCAGGAAACAAAATAAATAATGGGAAAACAGCTGCAGACAGACCCTCTCGGGGAGCAGCACTAGGGAGAACCCAAAGCCAATATAGGAGTCAAAAATAAGGTATCACTAGAGGATTCTCAAATCCCCATTGCCCATAGCAAAACCAAACTCCAGCTCTGGTAAACATAGCCTCAGTAACTCAAAATCAATTCGATTTCTTACTAGACTAGCACAAATCCCCTTATTTAAAGCTTAGCAGATGGAAAGGCATAGTCCTCTCAAAATATACAAAATACTTAACCTTACTATCTACTGTCATAAACAATAGGTTCAGCTTTCAGCATATAATTATAAAACACACCAAGAAAAATCAGTCTGTATAGAAAAAGTGATCAACACAAAGAAACTCAGATATGTCACATTCGTTGAAACTATAAGACGGAATTTTAAAATAATTATGGTAAATATGTTGATCATGCTAATGAAAAAGATAGACAACGTGCAATACAGATATTTTATAAGCCAAGCACAGAAAGTTATTTTATAAGCCAGGTGCAGAAAGGTAAATATCTCATGTTCTCACTTATGTGTGGAATCTAAAACAATCAAATTCAGAGAAGCATAGAGTAGAATGTTGTTTGCCAGAGGCTGGGAGGTAGGAGAATGGGGAGATGATGGTCAAAGGGTACAAAAGACAGGAAGAATAAGGTTGGGGTTTTTTTTGGGGGGGTTGTGCAATATATTTTTGTACTATGTATATATATATATATTGTACTGTTACTACTCTATACAGATAATAATAGTATATTTTACATTTTAAAATTTAGAGAGGAGGCATATGGTTTTTGTACG
>NW_007816483.1:0-903 GCF_000696425.1 Galeopterus variegatus | reverse complement strand
CAAAATTGTGATACTGCTGAAAGCTATACTGATCTTGTCAGCCTTTGAGCTACTGCTTAAAATTTTCAGCATCATTGCTGCATCATGTGAATGAATAGAGCCATAGTGCCAAATATCAAGCTCATTACCTAAGTTTTTCTTTTTTTCCAGGACTGTGGCTCTACAACTCTTCCTGAAATGGTAGCACTTTGATGGCTTCAAATAAATGTTTTCTATATATGTCATTCATATACATGTCATTCATTCTTAGATGGTCTCATCAGGTAGTTCCAAAACAAACTAGTTCAAAATTTCAGGGAGCAAAATTCCTACTTACCCTTTTTAAAGATGGTCTTATTCATTATTTCACACTATATATGTATATAAATTCCATTGTATGTTATTGTATTTATATGAAGGAATATATGTATATAAATTCCATTGTAGGTTATTGTATTTATATGAAGGTAACACCACACATAAAATGTAAAATACCACGTTTTGACTGAAGAAAAACTTAGAAAAATTAACAAACTTGCTGTCCAATGTTCATGATAATTTGACACATAATAAATCATTGTAGTTTAAAAATCTCATATCATAATAAATAATGGATTACCAAAATTTAAGCAGAAAATATTTGAAACAGCAATTTCTTTGATTTTTTTTTTATTTTTGTCTAATACGTCTATAATATTTTAATAAGTATAGATATTTTTTTCATATATTTATTTTCTAATGAACAAAGCAGTGACCAATCCATAAGCTCAGAATTTATACCTGAAAAAAATATATATATAATTAACCAATGTCTGTTACTATCATCATAATAAAAACTTAAAATGAAAGAAAAATCAAATGACTTTTTTTTTTCATGATTACAAATGGAGGTGCACTGCTTATCATCTCCCAAAATGCATTTTG
>NW_007816482.1:0-903 GCF_000696425.1 Galeopterus variegatus | reverse complement strand
GTCCCAGAATCATAAGCCAAATAAACCTCTATTATTTGTAAATTACCCAGACTCAGGTATACTGTTATAGCAACACAAAACGGACTAATACACACACCAAGGAGTATGTTCCACAATGCCAGACCTCTGGAGCACTGGATTCACACTACTCTCCCTCATCTATGGACACTGCTGGCTGTGACATTTCCAAGAGGTTCCCCTCACCACCCACCAAAAGGAACTGCTTTCCCCAACACGTAATACACACGTGCACGCACGCACACACATATGCACATTCTTTTCCTGGTTGTTTCTTTCAGAACACCTTTTACTAAATGAAATTATCAGATAAGATCTTCAAGATCAGCTAGTCCATTTTACAGATGAAACCTGGGCAGGTTAATGTGCATTTACCCCCAGGTAACCTCTAGTTACTGGAGGAGCAGGAATAGGAAGAAAACCTGCCAGCCAGGAGGGTCTCCTTCCTCAGTACCTGAGACTGCCTCGCTGGCCCATTGTGACTTCCTGGAAGCAGAGCTGTGAAGCAGTCCACACGCAGCCAGGGCAGTTCCTTGGGGGGCCAAGGCAGGGTGAAGCACATGGCCTCTCCTTCCGTAGCCTCCATCCAGCTTGTGGCCTCAGGACTCCTGTGCCACGGGGGGAAGATTGGGTCAGCACACCTGGGACCCATCCTGGGTCACGCTCCCTCATGGGATCTTTTTGGCTGCATCTTCCTCACAAGCTATTTTTTTTTTCTTTTCTTTTTTTTTTTTGGTGGGTTGGAGGAAGATTTCTCAGTTCAAGTTTAAAGAGGGAGAGTCTGACTGGCCTGGTTATAAAAACTAACCTCTCTGTCCGTGTCATCTCTGTCCAGCCAAACTGTGATTTGGTTACCTGTGGCCAACTGCCCACTCCTGGCTCAGT
>NW_007816481.1:0-903 GCF_000696425.1 Galeopterus variegatus | reverse complement strand
TCTTTAATTTCTCTCAACAGTGGTTTGTAGTTCTCTTTGTAGAGATTTTTCACATCCTTGAATAACTTTATTCCTAAATATTTCATTTTTTTGGTGGCTGTTGTAAATGGACTAGCTTTCTTGATTTCTTTTTCTGTATATTCACTGTTGGAGTATAGAAATGCTACTGATTTTTGTGTGTTGATTTTGTATCCTGCAACTTTGCTGAAATCATTTATCAACTGTAGGAGTTTTTTGGTAGAGGTTTTAGGCTTTTCAATACGGGATCATATCATCTGCAAGCAGGAACTTTTTAACGTCAATTTGTCCTGGTTAAAAGCTGTCTTCTCACTCCCCCAAATGTATGTGTTTACCACCGTGATTGTATAATTTTAAAGTATTGCTGTGGATTGAATGTTCCCCTGAAACGTAATCCTCACTGTGACAGTGTTAAGAGGGTGGGAAATCCTATTATGGTAATTAAAGGTGGGGCCTTGAAGAGGTGATTAGATTATGAGAACCATGCCCAGGTAAATGGATTAATCCATACATGGTTTAATGGTGGTCACAGGTGTGGTTCTGATGGCTTTAAAAGGGGACAGAGTCAGGAGTTAGCTCTTTCTGTTGCTTCTGCCTTTCTCACTATGTAACACTGTGTGTTGCTGCAGTCACCACCAAAGGAAGCTCTCACCAGATGTGTTCCCTGGACTTTGGACTTCCCAGCCTCTAAAATTGTAAGCAATAAATATCAGTTTTTAAATAAATTACCAAGTTTCAGGTATTTCCATTATAAGCAACTTAAATGGACTAATACAGATATAAATCTTACTTGTCCCCCTGAAACCTCAGTCACTCTGTGTTGTCCTCGGAATGCTCTCCATTGCTCCTGCTGTTCTCACTGTCAGGTTTCTTCTGCTTCTTTTC
>NW_007816480.1:0-903 GCF_000696425.1 Galeopterus variegatus | reverse complement strand
GACTTTAATTTTGTCCAAACTAGACTGTTTACTATTTGACAATATGCCCTGAGATTTTCTTCCTCCTGATGCTCATGGTTCCTTTCCCTACTATTAGCTCTTACTTTTGCCTGCCAAAATCCAACCCATCTCGCCGGGTATAGCTCAAATGTTCTTTCTTCTACGAAGCCTCTCCTGACCCCCACAACTATGAATGATCCATCCTTTGATGGACTGAAGCCCCAAAGAATACAGGGCATTTATTCTATCTCACTTGGGTGTGTGCGTTTTGTGTAATAACCACTTCTAGGTTAGAGATTCCTGAGGGCAGGGTCTGTGTCTTATTACTTGTATCTTAGTATCCTCTGCAGAAATTTCCACAGTGCCTGGCACATAGTAGCTAGATAAACATTTGCTGAACACTAATTTGTATGAGCATATGACCTAATGGTGACCTTGTGAGGCAAAAGAAAGGAGGTAGTTCAGAGAGAATGTTGTTGTTTCAGCATTGAAAAGGAGGAGGCAAAAGTGCAGTCATCCCTCAGTATTCATGGGGGATTGGTTCCAGAACCTCCTGCAGATACCAAAATCTGCCGATGCTCAAGTCCTTGAAATGAAATGGCATACTATTTGCATATAACCTATGTACAGCCTCCTGTACACTTTAAATAATCTCTAGATTACTTATAATACCTAATACAATGTAAATGCTGGGCAAATAGTTGTTATACCATATTGTTTAGGGAATAATGAGAGAAAAAAGAAAATAATGAATAATGAAAGACAATAATGAAAGAAAAAAGTCTATACATGTTCAGTACAGATGCAAATTTTTTTCCAAATATTTTTGATTCACAGTTGGTTGAATCCACAGATTCCGAACCCACTGATATGGAGGGCTGACTGTATTTTAATAATTACAAG
>NW_007816479.1:0-903 GCF_000696425.1 Galeopterus variegatus | reverse complement strand
TTCTCCCATTGATGGACAGTAGATGGTTTATAGTTTGGGGCTATTATATAATAAGCAATTTTATAGTTTATAATATCACTCATAATGTTGTATAATCAGTTATAATTATTATTAGTTTTTCAATGTTTATATTTTATTTCCACAGCTCATTGTAGGGTTGTTTGAAGTGAGAATTGTGTCTTTATGCTTCTGTGTATACCCCATGGTAGTGTTTCTCGAGTATTGCTGCCAGTCCACGAACAACACTGCCAATAGTCTACAACAAAGGGAAAAAAATCAAAAATTATGTAGGCGGGTTTTTGAAAAAGTAATATATTCAAATTAGATGGCTGTCCTTTATTTTGAAGTTGTGTCTTTCATACTTTTATTGTACCCATATGCTCCTTCTTTTTAGAAATTATAGTAATAATAGATGGTAGGGTTTTCTGGACTTTATTTGATGAAGTTGAAAAATCAAAGCTTTGCATCAGTTTCCCCAAGTGTGAGGCATTTCATTTATCCATAAAACCCCAAAGTCTGAAACATGATGCACGCAACAGTTAGTGCAAATGCCTTTTGGAAAATTGCATTTTAATATGTTTATAAGGACTTCACTTACGACTCAGTCATTGTTCTTGAGAAATTGACAGCATTCTAAACTCTTCCTGTTCAGAAATTCCCACTTATATTAAATGTTGGGCAGAAATACAGATTTGGCTTAAGTTCTGCTTATATGATTTTGAGGTAATTCAGGAGGACGAAAAATAGCTTCTATAATTATTTGACATCATGCAATTGTTATATTGGATTATTTGTGGGGAATAGGGATTAGTAGTAGAGGCAAATACATGGGAAAAAAATAGTTCAGAAGGTTGGAAAGAGTATGAAATTTGGCATCTTTTTATAAAACTTCTATCCACCTGT
>NW_007816478.1:0-903 GCF_000696425.1 Galeopterus variegatus | reverse complement strand
CCTTCTTTTTTGGAGCAGAGCCCTGTTAAAGCCGGAAAGCGATTTGGCTTCTGGGCTGGGGTGCTCCTGGGAGGAGAGACCTGCTTTGCAGGAAGAATGAGTCTGCACTTTGCAGCCTCGAATTCCAGCAGCGCGGCGGGGTGCACTGGGTGGTCCCCACCGCCTGACCTGGGGCGGCAGCACGTCCCTGTGAATGTGAGATTTTTCCGTCTGTTTATTTGAAATTAATGTTATATTAACTGACAAATCATAACTATATACATTTAAGGGGCACAATGGGATATTTTGATATATGTACACAATGTGGTTTGATTATATCAAGCTTTTGAAAGAAGGATAGCAGAAAAGTGCATTTTCTTCTTTTCTTTCGGTGTGGGGGGCTTCTGTATTTTCTTTTTTCTTTCTCCTCCCTGACCCCCCCGTTTTTATTTCTGATTTGGCCATTTACTAGATGGTTGGTGCTGACTCTCTGTCCCGAGTTGATCAGTTTCTATCCTCTCTCTTCCTTGGTGCAGGCGGGCGAATGACCCAGACTCTCAGATTTTGGGTTCTGAGAATTGATAGACCCGCGAATTGATTCCTTTAACGTCTTTTGAGATTGAGACTTTGATTGGAGACTTTGATGGTAACCGTGTTTCGTCAAAGACAGATAGTGGATCTTCGCTGTTTCATTGTAAATCCATATATGTGGAAGAAAATAAAGGTGTAGGGGTGTTGTGGAGAAGTCCCCGCGTATAGATCCTGTGTTTTGCTTGAAGAGGGCTGATGCCAGAATCAGGAAATGCTTCAAAATGTGGGGATCTGCGATCCGTTGCCAGACACGAAAAAAGACAAAAAAAAAAAATGTGGGGATCCCTGTAAAGCTGGGGATCCCTTCCGTGCGAGCTCCAGGGCCCAGCCCGC
>NW_007816477.1:0-903 GCF_000696425.1 Galeopterus variegatus | reverse complement strand
GGCTTTTTGCTGTTTCATCTGCCTTTGGTAGGGGTGCATTGAATGTAACTGGAGACTAGTCGCTGGTGACCTATTGTTCCTGATTACTCTGCAGGCAATCCTTTGAAAATGTTTAAGAAAACGGAAAGCTCACTTGATTTCTACTTTCTTCCTGAAAGGTTCTAAGCCAAGACAAGAGTCTGTGTCCTTGAGAAGCATCTTTTGAGTTGCACTTTATGGAAATTACTTAAAAGTAATTGATTTTGAGATAATTTCCTCAAATGCATCTTTCAATGGCTCAGAGAGAAGCATGGTGAAAAAGAGGTGACATTCCATTTCACTGGGTGACTCCTCTGATAAAAGAAACAACTGTTCTCAATTTTAAAGTGCTACTTTCACTGCATTGGCATTATGCTCTGAGCTGGAGACACAGGAATAAATAAAATAGGCAACATGTCTGTCCTCACAGAGTACATACTCCCATGAGGAGCCATCCAGAAAAGTAAATATAATCAGCCAAAAATGTAAGTGCTATGCATAAATATAAAGCAGGGTAAGGGAATAGACAGTATAGGTAGAGGGGTTGGGGGAGCTACTTTCAATATGGTGATCAGAAATTACTTTCTCATGTGATTATGTCATTTAAGCATAAATCTGAAGAGATGGAACAAGCCATGCAGCTAACAGGGGTTAGAGCAAGTCTAAAGGAAACCTTTAGCTGGTTGGGTGTCCTAGAAATAAATAGAGGCCACTGTGGCTGGAGCAGACTGAGTACGGAGAAGGGGGAGGTAGAAGCAGAGGGAAAGCTGGAAGCCAGAAAGTAAAGAGCCTGCTGGACCATGGTGGGGGCTGTGGCTTTTCTATGATTGAAATGAGAAGCCACTGAAAGATTTGAGCAGAAAAGTGACATGATCTGACTGATAT
>NW_007816476.1:0-903 GCF_000696425.1 Galeopterus variegatus | reverse complement strand
GCTTTACATAAATACACACATATAGACCCAAACTCCCCTGCAGGCATGGCCCTCTTACACTTTCATTTCATTACCCAATCAGCCCAAAATATGAAAAAACTAAAAAAAATCTTGAGGATGCTCCAAATGTGACCCAACAAGACCTCCCCAATGCAGCTTTCAATGTTTTTAACAATAGGGAGGAGGAGGAAGAGAAGGATTGATACAAAAGAGATTAGGCCAAATGCCAACTCCTGGCTAATGCCATCCAAGGCTCACATAACCCTAAGCCAGTTGCCCCCAGGGGAAAGCCACCAGGGAACTGCTTCAAATGCAGTCAACTGGGCCACTGGGTATGGGCCTGTCCTAACCCCAGGCCTCCTCCGGGGCCCTGTCCTCACTGCAAACAGCCCAATCACTGGGGAGTTAACTGTTCCACTCACCAGAGAGGGAGTGGCCCAGTCCCTAACCCACAGCCTTTGGCTTCATGGCCATCCCTACCAGAGCTTCTCGGCTTTGCCCAGGAGGAAGACTGATGATGCCCAGGGCCCAAGGCCCCCCGTGGAGATCACCAGGCATGAGCCCAGGGTAACTCTCCTCATAGCAGATAAGCCAATCTCTTTTGTCATTGATACAGGGGCCACTTACTCTACCCTTCCTGAAAATGCAGGACCAATAACCCCATCCTCTATCACAATAGTAGGGGTCACAGGATCAGAATACTGCCCATGGATCACTCAACCCCTTTCCTGCACCCTACATCACACCCAATTCACACACAGATTTTTAATATTGCCTCAGTGCCCAGCTCCCTTACTGGGATGGGACATCCTTTCCAAATTCAAAGCTACCCTTACCCTAAGCATTTTAACTCCAGCTACAATACTCCTGTTACAGGCTGCTCCAGACCTGGCCCCTGAGGTG
>NW_007816475.1:0-903 GCF_000696425.1 Galeopterus variegatus | reverse complement strand
CGGCGGGAGCGCCGCCGCGCTCCCAAGCGGCGCACCCTCCAGTGCGCCACCGGGCCGGCCCACCCCCACATTTTAATATGGAAAAATTTGAAAATATATAGCAAAGTTGAAAAAAATTTATAGAATTTTATAGTACACCTCATGTGCACCACCTAGATTCTACCATTAGCATTTTACTGAATTGCATTACCACATATTTATCTATCCTTCTATCTGTCCCTCAATTCATCTTCTTTTCATGCTTTTTAATGTAAATTGCAACATCAATATATGTAGTCCCATATTCTTCAGTATGCATACCATTACCCCCTCACTTTTCCACAGCTGTGGTTGCTTCAAACTCTGCCCTCTTGATTCTTCAGGCAATAAAGACTGTGGGTTTTCATTAAAGTGTTAACCACTCTGTGCAGTGCAGACTGTGTCCTGCTCTTGGGTTTAAAATGATAAAAACTGGTCTGGCCAGTTAGGTCACTTGGGAGAGCATGATGCTGGTAACACCAGGTCAAGGGTTTGGGTCCCTATACCAGCCAGCGACCAAAAAACCAAATAAAATGGTAAAAACTGAGAAACATCTCTATTTTTTTCTCCCAGGTATTGACTACTTTCCAAAATCCCCCTGCTTGGGCTGGACCATGGCTCACTTGGGACAGTGCAGTGCTGATAACACCAAGGCCATCGGTCTGGATCCTATATAGGGACGGCTGGTGCGCTCACTGGCTGAGCATGGTGCTGACAACACCAAGTCAAGGGTTAAGATCCCCTTACCAGTCATCTTTTTTAAAAAAACAAAACAAAACAAAACAAAGCAAATTTGCTCTTCTTATAGTCTTATTAGATTAGGGCCCAGCCTAATGACCTCATTTTAATTTAATTACATTTTTAAGGACCCTACATCCAAATCCA
>NW_007816474.1:0-903 GCF_000696425.1 Galeopterus variegatus | reverse complement strand
CTAATAATCATAGTCATAATCACACTAGTTATAGTAATAACACCCACCACCACAAATTGAAGATGTTCTAGTCATAATCATACCAGTTATAGTAATAACACCCACCACCACAAATTGAATATGTTCTATGTCCAGGCACAGTGCTCAGTGCTTTATATATTTTTTTTAAAATTCATTCTTGAGGCACTTCTTATTAAGGACATCAGATTCCCTTCAGGTATCAGAAAATATGATCAAGAAAAAAAATCCCAACAATGCTTTAAATTTACCATTTGCAGTTTTGAGCTTTTTTTTTTTTTTTTTTATCCTTTTGCTTTTTTAGAACATGCTATTGGATATTTTGGAATATGGTGAACGGTCTGTTGTTATTAAAAGGGCATTTATAGGTTTTACTGTAAAGGTTAATATTAACAACAATAATAATAATAACAAAGGGCACCTAAAATTCACTGGGCACTCTTTTAACTGCATGGCATTTGTTACCTGGAATTAATTCTTTGAGATGGGTATTATTATATCCATTTGTAAGTGAGGAAACTGAGGTTCAGAAAGAGTTGGTAACTTTTCTAAAGACCCTTAGCTGGTAAGTGGTGAAACCTAAGTCAGAACCAGACTGGCCCAACCCCAAAGTGTTGAGTTGCCCAGGCTTTCTGCAAAGAGCTATCTGGGAAGGGTGTGAGTCCCTTATGGAATATCTGCCGTCTCGGCTTGGAAAAGAGCTGTTAGGATCGGAGGGAGGGGGGAGGCTGCCTTGCAGGAGCAACACTGACTGGACTATGGGACTGAAATCTTTCCCTCCAGGATGAAGCCTCCTACATCCTTAGGTAGCACTGGTGATGACCTCTACCTGCAGGGAGGAAGAGTTGAAATAAACAAGCTTGGTTGGAGGCCAACATTTGAAGA
>NW_007816473.1:0-903 GCF_000696425.1 Galeopterus variegatus | reverse complement strand
GAAAGGTTGGTAGACTGGTACAAAGTTACAAAGTTACAGTTAGACAGGATGAATAAACTCTGTTGCATTAGGGGGACAAAAGCTAATAATGATGTGTTGTATTTTTCAAGATAGATAGCCAGCAAAGAGGATCTTGAATGTTATAACCACAAAAAAATGAAAAAATATTTTGGTGATAGATATGCTATTTTGATTAGATCATTACACAATATACACATGTATTGGAAAAACAAATTGTACCCCATACACATGTACAATGAAATAAAAATAAATGAAAAATTAAAAAAATAAAAATTTACACCGTAAAATATGAATACTTTATTCAGCGTATAAGAAGAATGTAAAGAATAAGACATAGTTCCAGAAGTTAGGAAACCTATTTTTTTCCATAGCTTTGCCACTAATGTTTTATAAGATTATGATTTATCTGGCTTGAAGCCTCCGTATCTTCATTTTTGACAAATTACTAGGTGAGGTGATATGATCCTGAAATAGATGTTCTGTGAAGCACATTTTGAGTAATATTGATGCCTGAGGCTATTTCCAAGTTCTGAAGTTCTATGAATTAACAATCTCTGTAATCAGCATATGGAATTATATTCATAACATAATAAGAAAACTATAAAATGAACTTTACCTATCAATTTCAAGGAAAAAAATTAACCCAGCTCTTTTTCTGATTAATTCTCTTTAATTGACTACATACAAAAGTGGAAAAGGAGAAATTAGTCATATGAATAATTCAGTCAAAAAATGTCATGAAGTACAATTCTTAAAGAGAGCTGAAATTTTTATATTTCAATAATCTTAACATCCAATGGCCTTTTAGCACTTTGTTACCTATAAGAACCATATTTATTGAATGAAAGATGAGTGAGTCAAGCAGTAAAAAAATTATCAAGA
>NW_007816472.1:0-903 GCF_000696425.1 Galeopterus variegatus | reverse complement strand
GGGGCAAGGGCGGCAGGGTCTAGTCACAGAGCTCCTTGATGGGCAGGGTGAGGGGTTTGCATTTCATTCTGAGGACAGTGGAAAGCCAGTGAGAAGTTTTAATCTTAGTTCCCAGGTTAAACTTAGGTCAACAGGTCATTCTGGATGTGTGTGGAGATTGGAAGATGAGGCCATAAGGGTGGATTATGGATTGGGGAGATGAGGCAGATGGTATTTGCATGACAGAGATAAGAGTAGATGGTGTTGGGGCTTCCTCAAAGTATGGATGCTCGCAGTGTAGTTAGAATTCTTAATGGACAGCAGGCTTCCCTCACAGCAAGTGTTCTCCCTCACAGGCAGAAGCTGTGAGGTGTCTTATGACCTAGTCTCAGAAGACACACAGGGTTATTTCTACCACACTGTTAGCCAACAGGGACTTACAAGCCCACTCAGATTCTAAGGGAGGGGACTGCACACGGGTATAAATACCTCATAGGGAAGGAATGGCACCTTAGACTTGGGCTGGCAATATCTGAGTAGATGTACCCTCTGGGCCTGGGTTAAGAACTGTGCAGGGTCTGGGATTTTGTTTTGTTTGCAAAGTTAGAAATTAACCTGCACTGTTTTATAAATTAGCCTCTACTGATTCATGGATGGGGAGAACACACAAGACTCTTGGGTCAGAGACTTTATTACTTATGCAAAGGCAGTAGCCAGAGCTTCATGTTGGCTTGCATCATCCCCCCACAACTTTTTATTCCTACACAGGTGATATAAAGGGTCTGTGATGGTGTCTGCACATGCACTGGGTTGAGTTATGAGAGAGGAACATTGAGTGTGGGGAATTCATCCCTTCTATAGTAGGTGAAAGTATGCCTCCCCTTTGTCTGGGGGAGATACTACCTCAGCCCTTGAAGATGCTCA
>NW_007816471.1:0-903 GCF_000696425.1 Galeopterus variegatus | reverse complement strand
TTTTTGTTTGTATTGTAAAAAATTCACATAATAAACAATGTTGTGATGTAAAAAAAAAAAATAAATAAAAATAAGTTTTCAAGGGAACCAGTGACAGTTGACATTTGTCAGTCACTGCATGAACTACAACTCATGGTAGTTCGTGATTTCAATATTAGATTATGCTATATTCCTTTTCATGATGTCACATTCTCTACAGCTGTTTTTTTGGGTAGTTGCTGTGATAAAAAACAATTACTATGCACAAAGTAATATGGGGCAAAAATGAAGGAAGTAGTGTCCAATTTGATCCCAATGTTTGAGAATTTGCTCTGTGTTCAACAGGCATATACATTCCATTAGTAAATATGAATAAAACTTAAAAAAAATTTTTTTTTTCAATTTGTGTGTATTATTTTTCAAATGGCTATTTAAGTTGTGATATAATAAGCTGGTTGGACCTGATGACTTAATAAATAAAACTGTTTGGTATTTCTTTCTTTTCATTAGGTGAGTGCTATGAAAAAAATCCTAGAGACACTAAGAGTGCTGTGAACTGAGAAAGTTTGAGAACCTCTGGCCTATTGCATGATATTTGTATTTTTTGCAATCCTTAGAGTGCCATTTATACTGTAGACATGCAGTTGATACATTTTTCACTTGAAATAACTTATGTCCATACTATAGTAGTGAGTTTGCTTTAACATAATTTTACTTTTGCTCAAAATGCATAAAATACATTGCAGATCTTAAAATGGGAAAACAAGGGTCAGACAGCCACACATGCGTGGGTGGGCTGTACGGGGTACCTCCGCTGCAACATGTAGTGAGAATTTTCCCTCACATAGTTACCAAGATATAGATCATTTTAAAATTACCTTTCAAGTCATTTCTTTTAATAAAAAGACCTTATCATGTATCCAG
>NW_007816470.1:0-903 GCF_000696425.1 Galeopterus variegatus | reverse complement strand
TATCCTTCTTGGTGCCTTCTTAGTGTCTTAACTGTTCAGACATATTAAAACAAGTTAGTATCAGTTTATTTTGGTGCAAAAAATTTTGTAATTCATACATAGTTTTTTCATAATATGCATTTTCCATGAACTTTTTAAAGACCCCCTCATAGAATTAGTAAAAAAAATAAAACTTGATTAATCTAATACGAGGCAGGAAAGGAGCAAAAAAAGAAACTCAGAATAAGCATAGAAAATAGAAAGCACAAAACAAAGTAGTAGAAATTCATATTTATCAATACTAAAATTAACATAAAAAGGTTAGACTTGTCAGTTAAAAGAGGATCCCAGAACATTTTAAAATCCAATTAAATATTGTTAAATATTATACGGCCATTAAAATTAATGAACTACATGTATCAACATGGATAAATCCCAAAACATAATGTTGAGTGGAAAAAAAGAAAGAGGTAAAAGAACATTGCAAGATTATATCTTTCATGCATTTTTAAATACTTAAAAGTAGAATGTGTATTGTTTTATATATACACACAGAGAGACAGACATGTATATAGGAAAATTACAAAAACAAGCATGGGAATAATATACAACAACTTTGAAATAGAGGTTAGGGAAGGAAAGGAAATGAATGAAGGGAGGGCATTAGCTATTTCTTTAACATTTTGATTTTTAAAAAAGATATAAAACAACTATGGCAGAACTGGCCAGTTAGAGCATGGTGTTGATAACACCAAGGTCAAGGGTTTGAATCCCCATACCAGCCAGCTGCACCCCACCCTCCAAAATAAACTACAACTATTAATTTCTACCTTATCTTGGTAGGGGATTAATAATTCCTGTCATTTTCTCTATGTTTTAAATGTTTCCTGATTTGAAATAAAAATATCTCAATAAAATTTTATT
>NW_007816469.1:0-903 GCF_000696425.1 Galeopterus variegatus | reverse complement strand
TCTATATTGATCAGCACTTTAAACATCATTGTTTTTCTTTTATCAATCACTTTAAATCTTGATTTCTGATAAAAATTTGGTCACTGGATATAAGTTCATGTTCCCAAAATAAATGCAATTTTAAAGCCTGGAATTTTTTTTTTTTTTTACCTCGAGTACTGTTGGTTTTTTTTGTTGTTGTTTGTTTGTTTGTTTTGTTTTCTTATCTTTCATTAGAGTCATCTCTGTTTTTTGATGGTAAGCATGTGTAGGAATATCAGAGACCCTATTCTCCATCAAACACACTCAAAAAATGTCAGAAAACCTAGTTTCAAGGCCTTTCGTTCTTCTTCCAATGGTTTATCAATTGCAATTTCTCTGTATTATCCATTGTGTATTGTACTTGCAGGAAGATAGAGAGTTTAAAACAAATAAACATTTTTTTCAGGTGCTTTCCTATGGCAAATATCTATCTTGTACTGTAATGCCAAATATGTATATGTACATATACATATATATTTTTAACGCACAGCTTGTTTTACATGTGAGTCCTAGTTTCCTCTTTTAAACTACTCACATTCACTCTTCCCCAACTGTGAGGTATGCTTGTGAATGCTACTGCAATGTATAAATGTCTCTTTGAATTATCTCTCTGTGCTTAATATGTTTGGCCATAATGAAATCTGGAAGGACAAAGAAGGAAATAGTTTCAGCAATAAACCTAATCACCTGCATACTGTGAAGTCTTGCACATGGTTGATTTAGATCATTGAGAATGAGGTATACTAGTGGACATTTTCTGAAAAAAACTTAAGAACTCATTTCAAAGACATTTGGAAGAAATGTATGCTCTGTATTCCTAGAGTATTTACAGAAAAGTAGAATAAAAATTACCTTTCCCATTCTAAGAATAGCTCCCTCTGA
>NW_007816468.1:0-903 GCF_000696425.1 Galeopterus variegatus | reverse complement strand
TAGCATAACTGAAACTTTATATCTGTTGAACAACTATCGGAGACTTTGTCCTTAGCAAAGACTTTTCCATGTGGAAAGATATGGCATATTAACTATAGAATTCTTAAATCTGTGCTAAAGTCATGGAAGTAATCCTAAAAGAGAAGCAACAATTAACCAGTTTCGATACTTGATAAACGGTAGATAGATTCTTGAGATAAAAATTTATAGTGGGGTATTACTAAAAAAAATGCCAGTATGCAAACAATGCCAGTTTTTGTAAACAAATCCAAACACACACCAGTATAACATTATCATAAATGGAACTTCTATGTGTCTATGAACTATATGCACAAATTGAAATGTCATTTCATGCTTTCATACTTTGGAGGAACTCCAAACAACGTGATGCTTTAACCATTGATGTAGATGCACATTTGTCTGCTTTATTCCTTACTTTGGACTGTTCTACTTTTTCAACAGAATTTGGATTGTTATTCTTCACTTTTGGAGTCTAAGACTTTAAAAAGCCATGCAATTATCAGTAGCCAGGAATAAAAGTTTGTGATTATAAACCATATTTACTTTAAGCAATGCATCAACTTCTTCCTAAGTAACTATGATTAACCACTTCTACTTTGAATCTATCCTCTGCTTTACTTTTTCTATGGAATCAATAATTAAAAATGCTATTAATGCTATAAAATTATTAGAAAAATTGCCTTTATGATTACTTAAATCTGAATTTTAAAACTTGGTTTTCTATCATTCTTTTACAACTGAACATGTCCATATTTATTAATCTGCCTTTTAAAAATGATTTATTATTGTGATCTTTTTTGTTTAAGTTTACTAAAGTTAAGATTCCTTTTATGTAGGTCCATGTTTGTGGTTGAAAGAAGTATAAAGATGTTTCTCAATACT
>NW_007816467.1:0-903 GCF_000696425.1 Galeopterus variegatus | reverse complement strand
ATTCCAAAATGTCAACAGCAGTCAGTGCTGGGTATAAAATTATGGGTATCTTTGGTTTTCCTTCCTCTCTTTTGCTGAGTGTCCTGCAGGAAGCAGGTGCAGGACCCGATGGCTACCAATCGAGTGCCCTGGCCCTGCCCTGCCACTGAGTGCACGAGGTCCTGTCTGTGCTTGAACCCACGTGGATCCTGCCTTTCCTTTTCTTTCCACCTGATCAGGCTCCTCCCAGGGCACAGCCACAGCTAAGGGCTCCACTGCTGCCACCGTTGCTGATGCCATGGAGTTCTGTGGGGCCAAGGGCCCGGTGTGGCATGGAGGGGCAGGGGGTACCCACTCCCTTTGGGTGTTACCCTCCATTGCAGGCCACAACACCTTCGAGTTTTCTAGGGAGATGGCTCTTTTCACCTTCTCACAGCTGCCTTGGCAGATGTGCCAGGACTAGGAGCCACACCCAAGCAACCCCTGGGCACTGGCAGCCCAGGATCTCTGGCCCAGGCATTTCTCTGCAATGTGAGGTGGACATGGCTGTGCCCTTGTCTAGGAACAGGCTGGGGCTGGACTGCTCACCTGTCATGTTTCTAGAGAGCCATGCATGGCACAGTGCACAAGTGTTGTGGGTAACGTCGGCCAAATGGTACTACAGGCCGGAGTCATTAGAGCTGGTCCTAGAGGGGATGTCGGGGTGGACAGGTGCTTGAGCAGTGGAAGGAGCATGGCAGAGCTGCCTGATGCAGGAGGGTTTCAACAGGGTTTTGGGGTGAACAAGAATGAGACCAGACAAACGTCCGAAGCCTGTAAGGCCCAAGGGCTTTCAAGTGGGGGCATATTTTCCCGGGCATCTGGGAGGCCACCCTTATGGCAACCTGCAGGCCACAAAGTGTGGAGCCAGGTGCTGTGCCAGGC
>NW_007816466.1:0-903 GCF_000696425.1 Galeopterus variegatus | reverse complement strand
TTTTGTGTGTCTATAACAGAATACATGGCACTGAGGGCCTCCATGGCCAGGCCTACTATTCGGGGACCCCTGCTGCTAATGACCCCCCTTCCACTAAGGGCCTGCCAGGCCTATCCCAAGTGCTTCCTTGGCCTGGACTGACACTAAGGGATGCCCTGTCTGGCCTGCCTCTAGGGCCTCCCTGGCCTGGCCTGGAATTAAGAGCCCCACTGGCCTTTCCTGCCCCTAGGGACCCCTGGCCTGGACAGCCTCTAGGGACCCCTTAGAGTGGCCTGACCTGCTCCTAGGGCCCCCTGGACTAATCTGGCTTGCCACTAGGGCTCCCCTGGTCAGGCAGGCCTACCCCCAAGTTCCCCCTAACCTGGCCTGGCTTGCTTCTAAGGAAGCCCTGGCCAAGCCTGACCTGCCCCTAAGGCTTCCCTAGCCCAGCCTGGACTGTCTATAGGACTCTGCTGGCCTGGCTCAGCCTGGCTCAGCGCCAAGGACCCCCCTGACCTGTCCTGGGCTGTACCAAAGACCCTGCTGGCCTGGCCTGACCTGACACTATGGGCCACTTCTGTTCTGGCCTGATCTGCTGCTAAGGCCACCCATGGTCTGGCCTCACCCCTAGGTCCCCTGTGCCCTCACCTGCCACTAAGGGCTGTCCTGGCCAGGCATGCTGCCAAGGGCCTCCTACCATTAATGGCAGGCCTCACCTTGACTGCCCAAGGAACCTACTGGTTGTCCTGCTACATGGTCCCCCTTTACTAGTCTGCCCCTAGTGAACCACTTCCATAAGGGCCACCCTGCTGCTAAGGGCACCCCTGCTGCTAAGTACCCCTCTTGACTGGCCTGTCCCTGTGCCCCTTGCCTGTCTTGGTGCTAAGAGCCCCCCTGGCCTCCCTCTAAGAGATCACCTGGCCT
>NW_007816465.1:0-903 GCF_000696425.1 Galeopterus variegatus | reverse complement strand
CCTGAGATCAATTAAATAGTCACCTATATTTTCTCAGCATTTTTTGGTTTTAGGTTTTACATCACCAATCTACCTCAAACTTATTGTGGCTCATGGTGCTGGCTGAGTATTAACTAAAATAAATTCCTCTGCTGAAGGAAATGCTAATTAAGACTGACTCAGGTTGGTTCTTAGACCGAAGAGAGAGTGTATCGCACTGTGGAAGTCCATCTCCTCACCTGCAAACTGAAAGCTACGACTCCCTGACGTGGAGGAGAAGTGAGCCTTCATCTAATGCTCGGCATATAGCAAGTGACCCAAAAAGGACACCAAGTTATTTCCAAATAGTTATTTTTAAACATCATTTGGCATAATATGCTTCTTTATTGCAAAAAAAAATAAAAAAAAAAAAGACTAGGTCTGCTTTAAGACAATATATTCAAGTTGCTGATTTTTCTGCAATTCTTCCACATTTGCTATTTTATGAGTCTTGCTTTATAACAAGTAAAGAAACCCCCTGAGTCTTTATATTTTCCTTTTCTGAAATGTTTTTAATTATTTGTTTTATTCTTTTGGATTAATTTAATAATTGTACTCATTTACCTCTACTTCAAATCCCACTGGAATCTTTGTTGTAATTTTGTTAAATGTAATTATTAGTTAGTGAAGATATGACATCTTTATAATACTGATTTGCCCATAAGGGGAAAAAAATAACAGCTAACTTCTGTGAGGGCTTGTCACGTGCCATGTACCATCCCAAAGTATTTTCAATTACCAACTTATATATGCTGCACAACAGTTTTCAGAAGAAGGTGCACATTTACAAACGAGCAGACTCAAGCACGGAGAGAAAAGCAATTCTTAAAAAATCAAGGGCCTCGTAACTGCAAGTTTGTTTTCTTTGGCACACAGTTATCCCAG
>NW_007816464.1:0-903 GCF_000696425.1 Galeopterus variegatus | reverse complement strand
TTTTTTTAAAATTCTGATTGTGATAATAGTTTTACAAAAGTGTACATATGTCAAAATTTATGCAATCGTACACTTTTAAATATGCTCAGTTTATCATATCTCAATTATATCTAAATAAACCTGTTTTAAGAAACACATGAGTTAATAAATATATACAAAAATAAATAAGCGCAGGTCCCAAAATTCATGGCTGCTAAGGACCTTCATCCAGAGAAAATGTAAAACAAATTGTTACTATTAGCAATAAAAAGGGGCTAGAATTTAGTATTTTTAAAACTGGGCACAAGGGCTCTGTCCTATTGACTACACTGAAAGAAACAATTTTAAGTATATACAATCTGATGATAGGGGGTAATGATTAAAAGCCTATGTTCAGATCCTCAATTTTTAACCATAACCTTACCAAAAATATACATGTACTTTTTCCTTCATAGGATGTAAAAAAAAAACAGGCAGGACAAATGAGTCTGTTTTCATATAATAAGCAAATTAAAGCTAGCAGGCATACCCAAGCTAGAATCACTTTTATAGTTATGCTATTCTTGGGCATCAAAACACATCACGCATCTGGCTAATTCATATAGGAGTATTGACAACTCAGTTAATGCCAATTCTTTAAGTACAGGCTGACCAGGTTGGAAATGCATAATCCATTTATATGCACGATGACAGGATAGTGCTCAACAAAACAAACTAACACTAAATATGGGCCTCCAGTCCATTTCAAGCCATAGAATCTTGCATATAATTGTCAAGAATGCAGATCATATAGTTATATAAAAACTATAGGGAATATGACTTTGGAAAGAACATAAAAGCATTAACTGAAGGTGAAGACACTGTACTGAGAATCATGCTGTTCATAGGACAGAGTCTTAGACCCAGTTTTAAACCACATTCAAT
>NW_007816463.1:0-903 GCF_000696425.1 Galeopterus variegatus | reverse complement strand
TGTCTGGGAAAAGGTCTCTTAAACAAGTTTTGTGTATCACAGGGTGGGACATGGAGAAGTAAGCCAGGCACACCAAACAAGGCACCAATTCCAACAAGAGGATTTACACCATTTGTTCCCCTGATGTGTCACTTTGCAGGAAAATGTCAGCATTAAAGCCACAAAGAATTTATGTTAGCACTCCAGCACAACGCAGTTTTGAATTCCAGTACAGAAGGGATTTATTATTCCCTGGTGCTAGATTGTTTTTTCTTGGAATTTGACTTTAACACATTATTTTTTTTGATTATTTAAGCGCTTGCTATTTTTTAACCCATTACTACAAAGTCTTCTGCATAAAATAGAAGCTTTTTTCAGTGCCCAATAAGAGAGAGAGAAAATGCAAGAAGGAAGAAGTTAGTGGAGAATCATTTTCCTCTAAAAATGCCTCCACGTGGAAGTTATTTTAGTGGAAATTGCTAACAAGTTTCATTGGTTAACATCAGGAAGCAGTTTAGTGGAAGCTGGAATGGGTCCCAAGCCCAGCTCTGTCACTCACTAGCTGTTTTTCCTGGAGCAAGTCACCTGACTTCTCTGTGCCACAGTCATCTGTGAAAGAGAGACAAGATAGTACCTGCCTTGTATGTTGATGTAAGGATTAGGTGAGATAATATAGATCTAATTAGAAACATTTCTGAAACATGTAAGTACTTCCTAGGTGTTAGTTAGCATCATTTTTATATAGGTGATAGGAGCCTACACCTTAGAGGAAAACTTCAACTTTTTCCATAATTAGTTGCTAATTAATTCAGTGGCTCCAGGCAACCATATGTCTTGGACCAAATCTTCCTTGAAAAGAGTGTATTTTATTCAAAGCCCTACCTAGACCATTCTTTTTGTTATTGTTAAAATAAAATTGAAATT
>NW_007816462.1:0-903 GCF_000696425.1 Galeopterus variegatus | reverse complement strand
CGCCGCTTGGGAGTGCGGCGGCGCTCCCGCTGAGGGTTCGGATCCCATGTGGAGACCGGTTTTTTCAGGAATGGAAAATCAATTACCAAATTTATACAGCATTGCAAGGGGGACCCAAATAGCCAAAACAGTCTTGAGAAAGAAAAACAAAGTCAGAGTACACACACTTCCCAACTTTAAAACTTATTACAATGCTACAGTAATCAAATCAGTGTGGTACTGGCATGCAGATGGACATAGACCAATGGAAGAGAATTGAGAATCCAGAAATAAGCCCATACATCTTTGGCCAGTTTATTTTTGGCAAGTCCATTCAATGGAAAAACAATACTCTCTTCAGCAGATGGTGCTGGGACAACTGGCAAATGAATGAGGCTGGACCACCCCTGCTGCACACCCTGTACAAAAATTAACTCATAATGCATCAATGACCTAACAATGAGCTAAATGCATAAAACTCTCTGAAGAAAATATAGAGATAAATCTCCATAACTGTGTACTTGGCAATTGATTCTTAGATATGACACCAAAAGCACAAACAGCAAAGGAAGAAATAGATAGTTGGACATCACCAATATTTTTTAAATGTATGCATCAAAGACATTGTAAATAAAATGAAAATACAACCCACAAAATGGGAGGAAGTATTTGCAAACTATATATCTGATAAGGGTTTAATATCCTAAGAACTATAACTCAACAAAAAGACAAACAACCCAATTAAAAAATGGACAAAGGACTTTCTCCCAAGAAGATCTATGCATACAAATGGCCAATACACACATGAAAAGATGCCCAACATTATTGGTGATTAGGGAAATACAAATAAAAAACCACAATGAGATTAATGAAATGATATATCTACAACATGGATAAATCTCGAAAACAGTTTACTAAGTGAAA
>NW_007816461.1:0-903 GCF_000696425.1 Galeopterus variegatus | reverse complement strand
CAGAGCATCCAGGCCTTCCATGAATCCCTCTTCCCTTACCTGGATAACCACACACTACAGTGTCCCCCCAACCCATCCTGCCCCAATGACCTTTCTGAGCTCAATTTCTAGTGCCAAACCACATCTCCCCTTCAAAGCCCTTTTCAAATGCCACTTCCTCCAGGAAGCCTCCCTAACAAGCTCAAGTATCTGTGACAACTAGTTTGTAAAGTTTTACAGACTTCATAACTTGACACAGTTTAGAACTGAATTATATGCAGGCATATATTATAACTTGGTCTTATCTCCTCACATGGATGTTAAATAAATGAATAAAACAAACACACATTTCATTAATCCCTGGCATGTATTAAGCATTCAAACGTTACCTAGTAGTAAGTAGCAATTGTGGCATTATTGCTAGAGGTAGGAGAAGTGACAGTGACATTAGCGGTGGCAGTGCACTGTCAACAGCCATGGCAGTAGTGTCAGTGGCAATGATAAAAATGTACTGTAGAGGCCTTGTGTTAGCCAGGCACTTTATATTTAAAAATTAAAACAATCCTACAGAATAGGTTTCGATCGCCCCACCTTACAAATAAGAAAGTCAGGGATTAGTAAGTTTAAGAAACTTACTAAGAGAGAATGAAATATCTGTCTGACCCTGAACTTTTTTAACCCCATGTGACCTCCTTGTAGGACTTCCAGTGAATAGACCCTTCCTTGGAATCCTTTTGCATCTAACATTGATTGACTGATTGATTGAAATGAGGAGTTGCAAGCAGTGGAGAACTCCTGGTTAAGAAAGACAGGCTGGGCCGGCCCAGTGGCGCACTTGGTAGAGTGCGACGTCTGGGAGCGCAGCGGCGCTCCCACCGAGGGTTCGGATCCCATATAGAGACCGGTCAGCTCACTGGTTGAGCG
>NW_007816460.1:0-903 GCF_000696425.1 Galeopterus variegatus | reverse complement strand
GGGACTACTTAGCTTTCCCATGAGCCAATTCCCTTAATAAATCCCCTCTCATATGTTTTTTGTATATATCCTATTGGTTCCCTCTCTCTGGAGAACCCTGGCTACCCCTCCCCCACAACAAATTGTATCTTTTTCTTTTTCTGTTAATTTCTGTATTATGCCCCAGGCAGGGCATGGCACAAAGCAGATGTTGACTAGATGTTGATTGAGTGAATACTCCCCCAAATAGACTTGGGAGCTATTGCTAGGATTAATGATTCATGGAAGCTCACTGCACCCCAGGATAATTTCAGACCCAGGAGCACACTGGACGCAGGAATTATGAACAAAGAGAGCTGGAAAGATAACATACCCTGAGGCATTTGTCACTTCAATTAAAATTTTAGCCTTCTCCTCAGACAGGCTCATCAGAAAATGAAGCAGGCCAGTTCACAGCGCTAACAGCTGACAGTGTGAACTGCTGTAGACCCACATGGATAATCAGTTGCAGGAAAATCCGAGAGGCTGGTTTTTCTTACTCAATGATAGGACCATAGGACGTGGCAGGGAAATGAGCTTGAAATACATGAAAATGGTACTTTCAGCCAGTGATTAATTTGATCCTGTGTCTGCTTAGCCTCCCATTAATTCGACACTAGAAGTATTGAGAACCAGAAACTCCCAGAATAAATAAACAATTCTTCTCCAGAATTTTTTTTCCTTGTCAAAGACTATGGAATCCCTAGAGAAGTATGTATATTTTTGCTCAGTAAAATATTGAAACTTTCTTCTTATACACTGATATTGAGAACTTTTTCAGAAACATATAAACTAGTATTGACACTGTCTTAGCTCTCATCACACGATAATTTTCTTGTAACCCCCTCATAACATTTTTAGTAGAGAGTGAGTCAAATATCCTGA
>NW_007816459.1:0-903 GCF_000696425.1 Galeopterus variegatus | reverse complement strand
CTCTTTGCACTGGATTGGTGAGCCCTTAAATGGTGCCTGTGGTGGAATATGCCCCAAGGCTCAGCAAAGAGGAGTCTCTTCCATCATACTTGCGACTGTTTAGAGCTTACCTGCACATCACTCACTTGTACCCTTCCACAAGCCTTTGGTTTGTGTCTCAGGACACGAGGCCCTTGGGGACAGGGCAAATTGGGATAAAAAGGACAATCTGAAAAGAGATAAGTTCGAAAACAGTGGTGCTAGAAATTATCTGTTGTTATTCATAACCATATTAATACATGATGGATGACGTTCATTAGATGATTATACATTTCTTTTTTTTGCTGTGGTTCTGCATATACACAGTTGATTTTTAGGTTCCATTGCCTCTATTACCTTCTGCGATGTTAAATTTCTATCTCTCCGCTGCCCTAGTCTTCTCTTTGAAATCTCTTCATTTTCTTTTGCAAAGCTCATGTAAATGCAAACAATAGCTGCGAGACTGGTGGCTAAAATATACTAAAGCTTCATTGTAGTGCAGAGTCTGGTAACACTTGTCTCCCTTACGTATAGACAAATGCTATATCAATACATGCAAAGTAAATGGATCATGGCAATATCATCTACTTGTTTTGACTAATTTAATCCATTTAGATTAATGCATGATGCATGCAGCAGTTGAATTTGGTGTTGTGGAGACTGGATGTGGTCTGCTTTTCTTGCAGTTCATGGTCTCTGGCTTTAATTTCACAGTCATGACCTCATCAGTTTATCATGATAACAGGAACAATCATGTATTGAGTGTCTGCTCTACTTCAGACAATTTTCAGCTGGTTCATGTGCATTATTTCATCCAATTTTTATGCAAGGTAGGAATTATTATTAGCCTAATAAAAAGTAATAGAAATATTGAGAAGAAATTAT
>NW_007816458.1:0-903 GCF_000696425.1 Galeopterus variegatus | reverse complement strand
CCTCATTGTTTACATTTGCAAAATAAAGATACTTATAGTGCATACCTCATAGAATTACTAAAAGGAGCAATAGAGTATACATAAAGAGTATACATAAATAGCTCAGCACATTGCCTTGCGTATAACAACAATAAAACAAGCAACAATCTAGTTAACATTTCTTGAATGCTTCCTATGGGCAGTTACAGTCCTAAGAGTTATATGCAAGCCATGAGTTAAATGTGTCTCTCAAAAGTTCTTGTACTGGGAACTTGACCCCCCATTGTAACAGTGTTAAGAGGGTGGGAAATCCAATTATGGTATTCAAAAGGTGGGGCCTTTAAGATGTGATTAGATTGTGAGGGCTGTGCCCTTGTGAATGAACTGATCCATTCAAAGAGTAATGGGCATGGTCTTGATGGCTTTAAAAGCAAAGCAGTAGGCAGGTTAGCTCTCTTGCTTAGCCCATTCCCTCCCCGCATGATACCTTGCATTGCTGTGGGGAGTTACCATCAAGAAAAAGGCCCTCACCATATGTGTTTCCTGGACTTTGGACTTTGCAACCTCCAAAAAGGTAAGAAATAAATTTCATTTCTTCATAAATTACCCAGTTTCAGGTATTCTGTTATAAGCAACAAAAACAAACAAATACAATGCATATTACCTCATCTAATTCTCACAATAGCCCTATATTATAGGTCATATTATTATTCTTTGTCGGGTCCGCAGCCGGCTGACCCGTACAACCCTAGCCTCGTTCCTTTCGGTGCGTGAGCAAATGGCCCGGGATTCCTCTTTCCCTCTGGTCCCCTTTAGGAGGAGATGGGGGAAGAGAGCCGTGAAGAGAGGTGAGCACGACCGCCGGCCCCAAACCAGCCCCATTAAAGGACACTCAGACGCAGCGGGGGTTCTGTCGAGCAGCAG
>NW_007816457.1:0-903 GCF_000696425.1 Galeopterus variegatus | reverse complement strand
GAGTTGACTTACTGTTTCTCAGCAACCTAGGAAACTGTGGTATAAGGTGGTTTGAGCTTAGAGTAGAGAAAGTAGGTAGGCCTAATCCTGACAGCCAGGATTCTTGGAAAATTTAATCCCTTCTCATTACCTAGGCCAGGTACTTGTCCCCTTTGTCTACCCTGTACCAGGAATAGACTGTCATCGTTAAGCATTCCCCCTTACAGCCACCCAGATGAGAAGGTGAGGTAGTTGTGGTCTGACACTTTTGTTGCATGACCTGATAAGCACTGCTTAGCACAGTGCCTAGTACATAATAAATGTTTCGTAAGCTTACTTTTTATTACCCAATGTCAAGGATAGCATTTAAATTCAAGATTTTCTGGGTTTTCTTTAGCCTTTGTTTTTCCACCATACCACGATGCTAACATAGGTTTTCCATGCTGTATTGTATGCCAATGAAATATTTTATTTTTTAGAAAATGGGAAATTGCATTTAGAAAATCAATTTAGTATTTATATTATTAAAAAATAAAGTTTACAATATTTACATTTCTAATTATTAAATTACCTATTGAAAAGTTCTATTTGGAAATATTTATATTACTGAAAATTCCAAGTCATTTGCCAAATTATATTTACTTCTCAGTTAAAAAATCATACAAGTTTCATCTCTCTTTTCTTCCAGTGAGATAGGCTTTTAAAATGGCTTTAAAATTACACAAATAATACATGCTAGCAATAAAATACTTGAATAATACCAAGTCCATGAAGTAAAATGTGAAACTTTCTGGTTCTTGCTTCCTTTCTTGGAAGGAGAAAATTGGTATCTATCTTTCTAGTCTTTTTCTTTCTTTTTTTTGGTAATAAAAATGGGCCAGTTCTACACATTTTTTTGCAGATTTCTTTTTTCTCTGATAATAT
>NW_007816456.1:0-903 GCF_000696425.1 Galeopterus variegatus | reverse complement strand
CCGCGACCGGCAACGGGATCGCAACCCTCGGTGTCGTGCCCGCACCACGCTCAACCAGTGACCAGACCAGTCTCTATATGGGATCCGAACCCTCGGCGGGAGCGCTGCCACATTTCCAAGCGCTGCACTCTACCGAGTGCGCCACCGGGCCGGCCCAACCCCTGAGAGATTTTTAAAATCCCAGTGTCCAGTACATATTCCAGGCCAATTAAATCCTAATTTCTGGATGTGAGGCTCAATGTCAGCGTGTTTATAAAGATGCCCAGATGACTGCAGTGTGCAGCTGAGGTTCAGGATGACTGTGGTGGCCCTAAGGGAGAGCTGCGGGGGACACACGTTTATGCAGCACATCCTGAAGGCCCACAGTGCTATCGGCAGGCCAGGAGAGGATGTCCATGACCAAGAGGACAGTGGCTGGCACACAGGAGGACTCAGTTCCTGTGAGTTGTGCACATGAACAGGTGAGGGAAGGGGCTCATGAGTTACTGGAGAAATAGGGACAAAAGCCTCTGTTCACCTAAAATTCATAGGCATAGGTGAAAGGTCACATTACGTGGTTGTGAATAGTGGAGCCCTGGACTCAGAATGCCTGGGTTTGTGATTGCCTTGCCTAACCTTTGACCTCAGGATAGTGACCCCACTTCTGTGTGCTGGTTTTCTTCTCTGCAAAATGGAGTTCTTCTTAGCACTGTCTTCAAAAGGATGAGAAAATTAGTTGATTGATGTATATATATAGTGCTCATGACAGTGTCTGGCACAAAGTAAGTCCCCAATAACTGTTAGTGATCAGTGTAGTGATAAGTGTTGATAAATGTGCATTATGTGTGCAGAGCTTCAGGAGATCAGAGGGTTATTGGACTCATTCTGCAAGGGGTTGGTGAAGGATTCATATATAAGGGACAT
>NW_007816455.1:0-903 GCF_000696425.1 Galeopterus variegatus | reverse complement strand
TTTTTTTGTTGTTGTTGTTGTCTGTTTTCCAAAATGTTTCACTTCATTTTAATTGTGGAAATCAGATCCAATGTGCCTTGGGGTGTCTACATAGGAAAATGGCCATCCTATTTTACTCTTGTAATAAAAGCAGAACATTGTATGTTTATGTAAACTCTTTACTCCAAGGAGCTCAGAATATTCTGGAAGATTTTAAAGGACAGGAAGGGGTGGTCATTGGCAGTCACCCTGTTAGGAATGTGTGGCTCAGAATTGGTGCAGAGGAAGACAAGCCTGTCTCCTGATGGGCCCTCGCTCCATGTGGGGCCGTCCTATGTGAGACACCGTCCAGGGCCCAGCAGGAGCCAGCAAGGCCACTGGGCAGGACCTCGTCCTGCATGCTCCCCAGTGGCTCTCAGCTCTTGGGGGGCTACCTGCCATCCCCTCCAGCCCCCTTCACTCGCATACAGCCATGCCTCACTCAATGGGAGGATGTTAAAATCTAGTGGTCAACTCAGACAGCAAAACACAACAGGTGTGAGCCACCCCAGTCACGTGCACAGAACGCACAGAGGGAAGGGTAGCCAGCAGCTCACAGCCACTCCACTGAGCAGCGGGGACTTGGTCATGAACACGTTGGCCTGACTCCACCCCAGGCCCAGAGGGTCAGGCTTCCACAGGGCTACTCAGAGAACATGGCATGCGTTCCCCACAGTCTGAGGACACAGTGGCCTGGGGTCTGATGCTACACTTGCCAAGGGAAGTTAATAGGATGGGAGGGAGGGGTGGCCTTCCACACCAGTGAATGGAAGGGCCTCAATCCTGTCAAGAAACCAAACTGCAGGGGAGTAGCGGGTGTCACCGACGACCAACCAGGATAGAGATGCGACAGCCCAAAGCAGAAAGGCCCTGCGGAATCCCAGA
>NW_007816454.1:0-903 GCF_000696425.1 Galeopterus variegatus | reverse complement strand
TGCTGTCCCAGGCGCAGCCTCACGGTGTGGACTCCGGGCTCCATGTGGCCTCTTTCCTCCCTATTCCCACGACATTCTCTGCTGAGACGAGCTCATGTAGCCCACGGACTTAAAAAACGACCCAAACCATCCCTCAGCCCTGGTCTCCCCGAAGCACAATCGTCCTCCATGCTGACTCCCCAGCACCTCCAGCTGCACCTCCAGCCCCATGCGCCCTGTGACCCCCAACTGCTCCTCCCCCTGGGCCCCCTTCGTGGTTAACAGTGACGCCACCCAAACCTCAGGGCCATGCTCGACCCCCCTTCACCTGTCAGAAAATCCTGCCATCTCCACTTTCAGGATACATCCTGAGTAGGACCGTTTAGACCCATTTTCCTGCCTTGGGCTGGGTCCAGGCTGCCATCTGCCCATGCGCAGACTGGTGCAGTGACCTCCTGGCTGGTCCCTCCTCCCCTGCCCCGTCCTTTACCCACACAACTGCGTGGGGTCATCAGAACCCAGCTCCTCGGAGAGCCTGTTGGGGGCTTCCCACCATGCTGCGGCCTCCAGGGTCCTATGGCCCATCCCCATCCCCACACAGCACCCCTGCTCTGGCCCCCCAGGCCTCCCAGACCCCCCCACCCGTGCCTTTGCCCTGAGACCCCTCTGTCTGGAACACTCATCCCCAGTCCTGCATGGAGCTGGCTCCTCCTCTGTCCTGTTTCACACTGAAGGTCAATCCAGGGAGGTGGCTGTGGGCTCAATGTCTGTGTCCCCCCAAAATTCATATGCTGAAACCCTCACCTCCAATGTGATAGTGTTAGAAGGTGGGGCCTCGGAGAGGTGAGTAGGGCATGAGGGTGGGGGCTTGTGAATGGGATTAGTGCCCTTATCAAAGAGGCCAGAGGGAGACCCACAGCCCTC
>NW_007816453.1:0-903 GCF_000696425.1 Galeopterus variegatus | reverse complement strand
AGGAAGGAAGGAAGGAAGGAAGGAAGGAAGGAAGGAAGGAAGGAAGGAAGGAAAGAAAGATTTTAGCATCTTGTACTATCTTCCCTCATGTTAACAGGTAATTGGACAATAAAAATGCCTCAATAAACATTTCAGCCTGAAAAAGACAGCCAAAAAATGTTGAATTAATCTTGTTTTGTGTATCTTCCATGAGTAAGTTTTACAGCAAACATACCCTAGTTATCTAAAAACTAAAGTTCCTTCTTAGAGATATGGAAATTTCATTTAATATATTTTATGGTGATACTTGAATGAGTTGGCCTTGTTTGCTATATCATCTAGTAAATATTTTGTTTTTGTTAGATCAAATCTTTTAGCTCAGTTATGTATCCAATGATGGACAAATGCCATCCAAAATGTTTCATTTTATAAAAATCAGTTACAATTAAGTCTTTGTTCTATCATATAAAATTCATTTACAATTGAGAATAGGTTTTAACTTACTTGCACAGAAATTGAGATCGTTCATCATTACAAATAATTCTGTTTGGCAGGGGATTCATAGGAACCATTTCACACCATGATTCTTGATGAGTTGACTATTCCTAACTGTGACATATCCTTTAATCTCAACTGGAAACCTCAGGAGGTAGACTGTGTTCATAATTGAAAACATAATTGAAAACAAAATATCACACAATGTCATTTAGAAAGTCAGTTATGATTTGCCCATCCATTGTACTGAATTAAAATTAACCATGAATTAAAAATATAGATGTCAAACTTAGTAATATTTTAATAAGCCATGAGCAATGACACTGATGAAAAAATAAAAACAGTTAAAAGTAAATTTCCCTTTCTAATACATTGTTGGTGTAATCATAAAGAAAAATAAAATCCTTGTTTCTGAAAGTGATTTGATCT
>NW_007816452.1:0-903 GCF_000696425.1 Galeopterus variegatus | reverse complement strand
ACAAATGCAAACAAGAAAGAGAAAGAAACTATTCTAATCACCTCAAAAAACCAACCAACATTGAAGACAAACAATAAAAGGGGAAGGAACAAAAGATATTTAAAACATCAAAACAGAAATCAATAAAATGCCAGGAGTAAGTCATTACTTTTCAATACTAACCCTAAATGTAAATGGATTAAATTCCTCACTCAAATGACACAGACTGACTGATTGGATTAAAAAGACAGGCCCAGCTATATGCCATCTTTAAGAGGCTCACTCCACCCGTAAAGACACACACAGACTGAGTGAAAGGATGGAAAAGATATGCCATGCAAATGGAAACCCAAAAGTAGCAGGAGTAGCAATTCTCATTTTAGGTAAAATAGGCTTTAAACCAATAACTATAAAAAGAGAAAGAGGCTGCTATATAATGATAAAGGGACCTATCCAGCAATAAGCATAAATACATATGCACTCCACATCAGGGCACCCAGATATAAACACCATTAGACCTAATAAAAGAGATAAACCCCAATATGATAATAGTTGGAGACCTAGAAACCCCTGTCTCAACATTGGACAGATCCTTTAGGCAAAAAATGAACAGAGGAATGAACACAGGATTTAAATCACACTTTAGACCAATTGGACTTAGCAGATATCAACAGAACACTTGAACCAGCAACAACAAAATAAACATTCTTCTCATCAGCATATGGAACATGCTCTAGGATAGACCAAACCAAGTCTCAATGATGTTTTAAAAATATAAATTATTTCAGTTATCTTTTTAGACCACAATGGATTAAAACTCGAAATCAAAACAAGAAAAAACTCTGGAAAATATGCAAACACATGGAAATTAAACAACATGTTCCAGAATGACATATGGGTCCAAGAAGAAATTAAATAGAAAAC
>NW_007816451.1:0-903 GCF_000696425.1 Galeopterus variegatus | reverse complement strand
GTCCAGCTTTCTTCACAAGGGTTTCCATGTCTCATTTTTGTGGGGCATTCCAATCATATGACATAAAGTTTAGGACCATATAACATATTTCCTTTGCATTAAAGCATATGCATTCAGGAAACTCTGACCTTTTAGGGGAATTGTGAATTCTTTGACAGAATATTCTGCAAATCATTTCACTAACGTATTTATTTGAAAATTGCTCGTAACTAGATAACTTAAGCAACTCAATTGCTATCAGACATTCATCAAAAATGTAATGTACTCAGGCCGGCCCGGTGGCGCACTGCTACAGTGCGCCACTTGGGAGTGCAGCGGCGCTCCCACCGAGGGTTCGAATCCCACATACAGACCGTTTCCCGCTCACTGGCTGAGCGAGGTGCAGGCGCAGCACCGAAGGTTGCGATCCCATTGCTGGTCCCGGTCCGGTACGGGCACGACACTGAAGGTTGCGATCCGTTGCTGGACACAAAAAAAGACAAAAAGGAAAAAAAAAATGTAATGTACTAAATACTCCACCATTTTAAAATATGATAATAGCCAAAACTTCTCTCAGAGAATTCCCTCCCCCTTTTTGTTCTTTGTTTGCTGGCAACCATATTTCTTTTCACAGACACAGACTTACACACTTTAAACTATTCCAAACACAGGAGACAATGTTGTTCTCTTTTTTGACAGAAAAAAAACTTACTGTCAAAGGACACAAAGTAAAATATATTGTTAGAGAACTATTTCTGTACAGACTGCTTCCTCCAGAGACATATTTTAGCAGCAATTACAATAAGATCAGGCATTAATTAAAAAAGCAGTTTTAAAATTGAATTAAAAAAAGCTGTTTAAAGCTAATGAATATACAGAAGACATAAAATTTATGCATTTTGATAGAGGCTTCCATGAGATCTA
>NW_007816450.1:0-903 GCF_000696425.1 Galeopterus variegatus | reverse complement strand
TTCAGGAAAGAAAACACCTACAATAAATTATTACATTTTCACTCAGAAGTGTTTGATTTTTTACACTGAAGTCTACAAAATTAAAACTTTCCTATTATCCATCAGATTTATAAAATTTATTCATATGCATCATAAAACATCTTATAAAATAAAAAAGGCAGGTGGCATTTCATCCTCATCTTCAGGTAAAAAATAAATTTAAGTTCAAAAACTGCAAATGACTGGTGAAAAGGCCATAGCTTACAATGTGAGGAAGCCAGAGTACTCAGCAACACGTTCTGGCTATAAAATTTAATAAGACCATTCAGCATTGGCTACCCTTACCTGGGAACATTTTAAGCCAATATAAGTATCATCTTTTTTTAAAAAAAATACCATTTTAATTTAGTTTATTTAGAATCACTTAATAAACTACCGATTTCTTGGAATGCTTTGACTAAAATTAGTTTATATATTAATTATGACTATATCTGTGTTTATGACATGTTTCAATAAAATAATATAAATAGTAAGAATGTCTTCATTGGGGCAGATCATTAGTTTGTTTTTCAGAATATATTCTATTTGACAATTGGATCACATGATATTTTTGAGAAGGGCATGTCGAGTTTCCTTTTTGAAAATGAGATAAAAGGTTAGGGATAGAAACAAAAACATTCTTGTTTCTTGTATTGATCAATTATTTAATATCTTCCTGGCACAAATTGAACTTGTGTGGGGTTATTTGCATAGCTTACTTATTTATAAGATCTGCCTCTTTGGGGTGCATTGAGTTAGATACGTATTATGGAATAAATGTTAAAACATCCAAGGGAAAGAAAAACTGAGTAGAACCATGTTTTTAGAAGATAAGATATTTTTGTATCCAGATTTATTGTCCATTTTTATGAGATTTTTAGAGTC
>NW_007816449.1:0-903 GCF_000696425.1 Galeopterus variegatus | reverse complement strand
AAAAAAAAGGTAGAAGACCCAAATAACAAAAAGCAGAAATGGAAAGGGAGACATTACAACCGATACCACAAAAATACAAAGAATCATTAGAGACTATTATAAACAACTGTATGACAACAAATATGAAAATTTGGAAGGTATGGATAAGTTTCTAGACACATACACACTACCCAGACTGAACCAAGAAGAGATAGGAAACCTGAACAGACTGATAAAAAACAAGGAGATTGAAGCGGTAATTAGCAATCTTCCAACAAAGAAAAGTCTGGGTCCAGATGGTTTTACAGGTGAATTCTATCCAACTTTTAAAGAGGAGTTATTATCAATTCTCCTCAAATTATTCCAAACAATTGAAACAGACTTTATTCTCCCAAACTCATTCTATGAGGCCAGCATAACTCTGATACCAAAACCAGATAAAAACACAACAAAAAAAGAAAATTACAAGCCAATGTCCCTGATGAACCTAGATGCTAAAACCCTCAGCAAAATGCTAGCAATCAGAATACAGCAGCATCTTAAAAAAATTATACACTATGATCAAGTGTGATTCATACCAGGGATGTAAGGATGGTTCAACATATGAAAGTCAATAAATGTGATACATCACATCAACAAACACAAGAACAAAGACCATATGATTATCTCAATAGATGCTGAAAAAGCATTTGACAAAATTCAACACCCCTTCATGATAAAGACTCTCAACAAATTAGGTATAGAAGGAAAATATCTCAACACGATAAAAGCCATATATGACAAGCCCATTGCCAGTATCATTCTGAATGGGGAAAAACTGAGGGCCTTTCCCTGAAGAACAGGAATAAGACAAGGATGCGTACTGTCCCCACTTCTACTCAACATAGTACTGGAGGTACTAGCCAGAGCAATCAGGCAAGAGAA
>NW_007816448.1:0-903 GCF_000696425.1 Galeopterus variegatus | reverse complement strand
TTATTTCAATAGATGCAGAAAAAGCATTTGACAAAATTCAACATCCCTTCATGATAAAGACACCAGTAAATTAGGTATGGAAGGAAACTATTTCAACATAATAAAAGCCATTAACAACAAACCAATTGCCAATATCATCCTAAATGGGGAAAAGTTAAAAGCTTTTCCTTCAAGAACTAAAACAAGACAAGGATGCCAACTCTCACAACTCCTATTTAATGTAGTATTAGAAGTACTAGCCAGAGAAATCAGGAGAGAGAAAGAAATAAAGGGTACCCAGACTGGAAAGGATGAAGTCAAACTATCCTTGCTTGCAGACAACATGATCTTATACATAGAAAAATCTATAGACTCTACCTAAAAACTCTTAGAGCTGATCAACAATTTCAGTAATGTTGCAGGGTACAAAATTAACACCCCAAAATCAGTAGCATTCTTATACTCCTGTAATGGACTAACAGAAAAAAGAAATCAAGAAAATAAGCCCATTTACAATAGTCACCAAAAAAATAAAATGTCTAGGAATCAATTTAACCAAGGAGGCAAAAGATCTCTACAATGTGAACTACAAATCACTACTGAAAGAAATTAAAGAGGACACAAAAAGATGGAAAGACATAACATGCTCTTGGATGGAAAGAACTAACATTGCAAAAATGTCTACTCTACCCAAAGCAATCTATAGATTCCATGTAATCCCCATCAAAATACCAATATCTTTCTTCACAGAAATAGAAAAAGCAATTCTAGCATTCATTTGGAACTTCAAAAGACCCTGAATGGCCAAAGCAATCCTGAACAACAACAACAACAAAAAAGTCTGGAGGCATAATACTACCTCACTTCAAATTACATTATAAAGCCATAGTAATCAAAACAGTATGTTACTGGCATAAAAAACAG
>NW_007816447.1:0-903 GCF_000696425.1 Galeopterus variegatus | reverse complement strand
AGAATTGAATTGAATTAGAGGACACCCAGATGGAGTTCACTGCAGAATTAATTGCTTGCTACCAATTAATTGGTATCAGACGAGTGTTGTTAGAGTATAGTGGGAGAAACTGAGTTTATCTCTATATTCTCAGAATTACTAAAGCACAAAAGCTAATACTCTTGTATCAAGAAAATCAGCACAGCGAACACTTCCAGCTCAAATATTCTATTATATCTTGCCAGTATGGGATAAGGCTAAAGACTTAGAAGAATCTAAGACAAATTGCAACTAAATCCCCACCCAACCTCTTTCCTCCACCCAGTTCCACACACCCTGCCCCAGGACCATTTTCCTTCAAATCGTTTGTCTTACATCCCCAGTGAACTTGTGAGTATTTGAATTCTCAAATATGTGAAAGATCAAGCAAATGTGGTTTTAATATTGATTTGGCAAACCACATATAAAGAAAAGTAGAGAGGGTCATTTCGAGATTAATCACAGATTGCTGGGTGATAAACACTGCGGTGCCACACTTGCTTTTGTTGAGCCAGATAGAGCTCAAATGTTTGACTTTTTAAATCTACAGTGATACAGAGCCCAGATATATGCAAGAAAAATTGCCTAGTTTTTAGTCTCTTTTTTACTCACTATTGCTATCAGGACAAACACTGATGAATTATTTGAATCTGAATTTCACTCACTCAGCTAAAGGCCATAAACTTAATGTAGAGATAATGCACACTGCACTGAACAAATTATTTTCAAATCAATGAGATCAATGAGTATGTTATAATTCTGATATGTTTGAGTCATGAATATTGTTGTTCACATCTCTCCCATTACATACATACCATATATTCTATTTCAAACCAAACACATGTTAAGTCAAGCTAGAAAGGTTTATACATTTTAGGATACGTG
>NW_007816446.1:0-903 GCF_000696425.1 Galeopterus variegatus | reverse complement strand
AGAGGTTGTTTCACACCAACTTGAACAGATTTTCTAACTTAAGCACTACAGTCAATTACCCTGCAGCCTTTGGAGACTGGTTTTGAAGTTAGATCTTTTCAAATATTAGAGGAAAATGCCTCATTTTACTCCAAGATTACCAGTGGAAATGAAAGGAGAGAAATGGGATTAGCATTCAGAGAGAAAACAGGGACTTATGATGGGTGAAAATTACAGGAGAGTCCTCATCAAATCAGCGCTATCAGGGCTAAAACGCAAATCCTAGGCGACTTTCGCCATTTCCTTCAGAGCTAAATTGCAGAAAGTGACATTACCATCCATCTTAGAATTAGGAAACGTGCATCGCCATTACTTATGGGAGTGAATCAGTTACTCGATTTTCTGTGATATGGTCGTTCTCACAGTGATGAGAGAGAGCACCCTTCTGTCAATAGCTATCTGCGGTTTTCCGAACCAGGCCGAAATTCTCGCATTTTCTCCCTTTAACTGTCAGCTACAAAAGCAGAGGCAGCTGCTAGGCCCTCGTGCCCGAGCCAAGGGGCCAGGGTCCAGCAGTGGGAAGAACAGGGGCTTGAGAGTCCCTTGTTCTCCGGATGGCACGGGGTCTCTGGGCTGCCAAGCGGTCCCCTCGTGCATATTCACTGAATACCTATTGTCTTCTAGGCAGCGTGATACAGGGGAGAATAAGACTGTCCAGGATCCATCTTTGCCTCTGGTGGGGTGGGGGCAGAATAAGACAATAAATGTAAGCAAATGATGTGGTGACTTCAGATTGAGAAAGTTCTACTGCTGAGCTAAAATAAGGCGATGTTAGAGAGGAGAAGGGGATGGTGACTGAAAGATGATGAGGGGGATAAGTGAAAATATAGTGGCACGGAATTCTGGCCAGTGGAAGCAGCAAGA
>NW_007816445.1:0-903 GCF_000696425.1 Galeopterus variegatus | reverse complement strand
CCACGTTCTCTTATTATTCCCCATGTCCTGCTCTTTTCCTTCCTGATGCTTATCTCAAGTTGTAATTCTATGCCAATTTTTTTTAATGTCTGTCTGCCCTTTTAGACTTCAAGCCCCAGAGGACAAGAGCCACATATCTCTTCTATCCACCAGTGTATACCCAGCCTAGCACAATATGCGGCACAAAGGAGATTGTCTTAGTCTGTTCAAGCTGCTATAAATATCTTAGACTGAGTACTTTATAAACAATGGAAATGTACTGCTTATAATTCTGGAGGCTGGGAAGTCCAAGATCAAGGTGCTAGCAGATTTGGTGTCTGGTGAGGGCTTGCTCTCTGCTTCAAAGACGTCGCCTTCTTGCTGCACCCTTACATGGCCTAAGAGGGAACGGCTCCCTGGAGCCTCTTTTGTAAGGGCACTAATTGCATTATAAGGGAGCCAAGCTCATGACTTAATCACGTCCTAAATGCCCTACCTCTTAATCCTATCACGTTGACAATTAAGTTTCAACATATCAGTTTGGGGACGGGTGGGGAATGGATTCAGACCCAAGCAGAGGTACTTTAAAAAATAGTTAAACAAATGAATGAAAAGTCTGACTCTGGGAAGAGCAGGAGTGCCATTTCTCAAGCTTGCTTCGGCCTCTCAGAGCCTCCTTACAATCATTGGTTCATCAGAGGAGCTCCTCTTCTGCTAACCCGAAGTAGGCCCTTCCAGAGACATATTCTCTAGGCTACCTCCCATCGGGTAGCATAATTAATTTGGGGGCTTTGCAGCCAGCTTGTCACATTGACACTCATTACACAATGAGTGCTGGCTAAATACACAGGCTGAGAATTCTCAGTGGTCTAATTTTTTTTTAATTCAGAAATGTTCCGTGTCATCCTATGCCACTTCCTTCAC
>NW_007816444.1:0-903 GCF_000696425.1 Galeopterus variegatus | reverse complement strand
CTATCATAGAGCAGATGTCTCTTCCATCACTATGAAATGGGCTCTGTGGAGACAGACATCCCCAGACAGACCCCAAGGCACTGGCGAGGTGTGCCTGGTTGTGGGGGGAGGGGGGGGCTCTGGTCTTCAGTTCTATAACCCGGGTCCTTGGGCAGGCCCCAAGGCACTGGCGCAGTGAGCCTGATTGTGGGAGGGGGGTCTGGTCCCCAGCTCCATAACCCGGGGCCCGCACTGGTGCAGTGAGCCTGGTTGTGGGAGAGGAGTCCGGTCCCGTTCTCCATGCCCTGGGTGGGCCCCAAAGCACTGGTGAGGTGTGCCTGGTTGTGGGAGCAGGGTCTGGGACCCTTCTCCATGCCCCAGGTCCCCAGGTGGGCCCTGAGGCACTGGTGTGGGGTTCCAGTCCCCGGCTCCATACCCCAGGTGGGCCCCGAGGCACTGGCATGGTGAGGCTGGTTGTGGGAGAGTGGTCTGGACGCATTCCTCATGCCCAGGTCCCCAGGTGGGCCCTGAGGTGCTGGCAGGTTCCTGGTTGTGGGATGGGGGTCCAGTCCCCTTTTCAATGCCCTGGGTCCCCAGGGGGGCCCCGAGGCACTGGTGCTGTGTACCTCGCTGTAGGAGGGGGTCTGGTCCCCTTCTCTGTGCCCCGGGTCCCTGGGCAGGCCCTGAGGCATTGGTGGTATGCCTAGATGTGGGAGTGGGGTCCAGTCCCTGGCTCCAATCCTCAGGTTCCTGGGTGGGGCCCCAAGGTGCTGGCAGTGTGAGTGGTTGTGGGCAGGGGTCCTGCCCCTGGCTCCATGCCTCATGTCCCCTGGTGGGCCCCAAGGCATTGGCAGTGTGCCTGTGCTGGAACTAATTTTTTGTCCTTTGCTTACTTCTAACATGGGGGAACTTCCTGTGGGAACC
>NW_007816443.1:0-903 GCF_000696425.1 Galeopterus variegatus | reverse complement strand
CCAAACTCATTCTATGAGGCCAACATAATTCTGATACTCAAGCCACATAAAGACACAACAACAACAAAAAAAAATTATAGGCCAATATCCTTGATGAACCTAGATGCTAAAATCCTCAACAAAATATGAACAATCAGAATACTACAGCAACATATTAAAAAAGTTATACACTATGATCAAGTGGGATTCATCCCAGGGATGCAAGAATGGTTTAACACACAAAAGTCAATAAATGTAATAGATCACATCAACAGATTCAAGGACAAAGACCATATGATTATCTCAATAGATGCAGAAAAAGCATTTGACAAAATTCAACATCTCTTCATAATAGAGACTCTCAATAAATTAGGTATAAAAGGAAAATATCTCAATACAATAAAAGCCATTTATGACAAACCCACTGCCAGCATCATTCTGAATGGGAAAAAACTGAAGGACTTCCCCTTAAGGACAGGAACAAGACAAGGATGTCCACTCTCACCATTTCTATTTGACATAGTACTGGAGGTACTAGCTAGAACTATCAGGAAAGAGAAAGGAATAAAGGGAATCCATATTGGAAAAGATGAGTCAAACTTTCTCTATTTGCAAATGACGTGATACTGTATATAGAAAAACCTAAAGACTCTATCAAAAAACTTCTAGAGCTGGTTAATAACTTCAGTAATGTTGCAGTATACAAAATAAATGCCCCCCAAATCAGTAGCATTTATATACTCAAATAATGAATTAATAGAGAGAAATAAAGAAAGTAAGCCCATTTACAATTGTCACACACAAAAAATAAGATACCTATGTATCAATTTAACCAAGGAAGTGAAAGAACTCTACAATGAGAGCTACAAACCACTTCTGAAAGAAATTAAAGGAGACACAAAAAGATGGAAAGATATTCCATGC
>NW_007816442.1:0-903 GCF_000696425.1 Galeopterus variegatus | reverse complement strand
CAGCAAGGCTCTCATAACCATTATTCCATTCTCTACTTTTTTTTTAACTCCCAAAGATTAATATCCTTATTTCAAAAATAACTCTTAAGAACAAATTTAATAAATCTAAGCAGAAATTTGGTGATGGACATTAGCAGATTAGTCACATATCCTAAAGTAACACACATTGTTAGTAAGTACATTCTAGGATTCAGTCATGGGCTGACCCAGCTCCCATTTCAGGATTCTGGGCATCAGCTGATTCCATTGCTGTCCTGGATGTGCGGCAGGGGGTGGGACTAAGGCCCACAGCCCCCTTCTCAGGGCCTCTGGGTGATGGACTGGCTCTATTACTGGCTTGATGTGTGGTGGTGAGGGCAGGGTTGAGGCCCATGGCTGCTGTTTCTCAGAAGCTCCAGGAAGGCATCAGGCTGGCTCCTTTGCTGGCTTGGGTGTGTGGTGGTGGGTGCAAGGCTAAGGCCTATGGCCCCCATTTCTCAGGACCCTTGGGCAGGCATCAGGCTGGCACCACCACTGGCCTGGATGTGCAGTGGCAAGGGCAGAGCAAAGGCTCATGGTCCCTGTCTCTTAGGACCCCCAGGGATGGGTTGGCTCCATTTCTGGCCAGTGGCAGGGAACCCATGAGAATTTTGAAAGTAGCAAAGGAAAAGTGCTAACCACATATAAGGGAACCACTGTAAGACTACCAGCAAATTTCTCAACAGAAAACTTGCAGGCCAGGAGAGAGTATGAGAATATATTCAAAGTATTGAAAGAAAAAACTTCTATGTAAGAATGCTATGCCTGGCAAAACGATACTTTTAAAAATAAAGGAGATAAACAAAAACTGAGAGAGTTTTTCGCTATTATTCATGCCTTATAAGAAATGCTGAAGGGAGTTCTTTGAATTGAAACTAAAATATG
>NW_007816441.1:0-903 GCF_000696425.1 Galeopterus variegatus | reverse complement strand
CCCGCCGCGCTCCCAAGCGGCGCACTGTAGCAGTGCGCCACCGGGCCGGCCCGGCAGCCAACTCTTGATTTCAATGCTAATTCTACTTCTCATTAGCTGTTATTTAAAGGAAATTTGTATCTCTTTTCAATCTCATTCTTTGCTTTCTTCCTTTATTTTGTTTATAAAGTACTTCCTCACCCTAAGATAAATACGCATGTTGGTTTTCTCTAATACTTTTATAGTTTGTATTTTCTGTTTAACTCTTTAATACATATGGAATTGAGCATTTGATTTTAAAGTGCACATGTTATTGATTTTATTTCAGTACCGATAATTCATTCAATCAACATTTATTACATGCCCACTATATATCTGGCTCTGTGCTAGGCACCATGTATACATAGATGAATTTGTGGCAGCTCTTCAGAAATGTAAAATCAGTGGGGAAGACAGGCTATAGAGAGATAAATTACTCTATGGTATGAAAAGGTCTATGGAGTAAGGAGACATGTAGCTATGTCAGTGGTGGTAGTTTCTCCACTGACTAGGGTTCCACTTTTTGGTGTGCTACGATCTGAGTTCATGGTGAACTCTGACTACAAAGCAGGAAAAGAGCAGGTGTACTGTTGACTGTGGACTGGCTCAGTACCACTAGCCAAGACTGGCCAAGGACAAGAGACAAATGTCACTGGGGAGGTATTGGTGCTGCCACTCCCATCTCAAGTCCAAAAAGATTAGAATATCATGATGGCTTCCCAAGAAATATTAGGCATAGAATGGTCCCCAGAAATCTTGCAATCTATTGCTTTATTAAAAATCTAAGAACCGTTAAGATGCAACTAACTTACTAAGAATGGATCTATTTTTGCTGCTAAAGTTGCGTTGGTTAGATTCTCTTGGGAACTAGCCTTCAAGAGTTTA
>NW_007816440.1:0-903 GCF_000696425.1 Galeopterus variegatus | reverse complement strand
AGGTAGGTGCATGTTAAAGAGTAGCTGTGTTGACATATGGGGTCAGCCCTACATGAGTCCTTTAAGCCCCGCTAAAGATCCACAAACTCTGTGACTATACACTGTAGCAATAAGGCAGCTATGGGACAACCAAAGACTTCTCTTGAAGATATGTGCTTACACCTTCAACACTAAGAATGTTGGCACACTAAGGATCCCTTGTCTTCATTTGGGAAACTCAAGCAAATAGTAAGTTGCATATGTTTTTTCAAGCAAATAGTAAGTTGCATATTTTTTAAAAAACCATATGTAGATTTGGAGTGATAATCATTCACTCATTTGACTCCCTAAACGATCAGAACCTGAACACAATGACCCCCCAATATCTACATTCAGAACATGCTGAGCCAAAGTCTAGATCCTCTTCAGGGTAAATATATACTTTTCAGATACAGTTCAGAAATATAAGAACAAAGGTTGGGCCATGCCCAGCAGAGCAGTAAAGTGGGTATATTCTGTGTCAGGGCTCCAACTTCCTCTTTGTCTTCTCCTTTCTCCCTGAGTAACAATATCACCAGCTTTAAATAGCTACTAACACTTAATGAATTTCCCTTCCAAAATCATGTGCATTTTAAAAGAAAAGAAAATTCCTGAATAACTGAATGCATCATCTTCCCAAAATACCTCTCTCCCTAAATTTCTTAACTTAGTGAATGAAAATTAAATCTACCCAGTCACCCATACTAGCAACTTGAGTCAGTATGACTCTTCCTCTCCCACATTTAACCAGTTAACAAGACCTGACAGATTTTTATCATAAATAATTCTCAGATGCATGACTTCTTTTTTTTTCTTTTTTTTTTCTTTTATTTTGTCAATATACAATGTAGTTGATTATTATGTCCCATCACCGAAACCTCCCTC
>NW_007816439.1:0-903 GCF_000696425.1 Galeopterus variegatus | reverse complement strand
CCATCAACAACAAAAAATAGACCTAGGAAATTAAAAATATAAGGTCAAAATGGAAAACTCAGTGAAAGTATTGAAAGGCAAAATTGAAAATAAATCTTCCAGCCAGTAAGACAAAGTGATAGAGAAATGAAAAGTGGGAGAGAAGAATTAAGATAAAAGGATCATTCCAAGAAGCCAACATCCAAATACCAGTTGTTCTAGAAACTGAGTTCAGAGAAAAATAGAAGGGAATAAGTTACCAAATGAAAAATGTAAGAAAATTTCCAGGATCTGAAGGACATGAAACTCTGGTTGGAAAGGTCCCTTTAAACATCCAGTAAAAGTGGATGAAACACACTTACCTCAATGCAATCACCGTAAATTTTCAGAAAATGGGGGCTAAGGAGAAGAACCTTAAAGATTCTAGAAAAGAAACTAGGGCACAGAAGATCAAAAATCAGCACAGTGATGGATTTGTCTTCAGCAACAATGGAGGCTGTAACATAATGAAGAACACCTTCAAAAGTCTTAAGAAAAAATACCACGTGTTGGCAATAATGCAAAGCTACTAAAAATATCATATATTTCTGGTACAAACACAAAATGGCATAGCCACTCTGGAAAAGAGTCTGGCCATTTCTTATTTTTATTTTGTCAATATACACTGTAGTTGATTATTGTGTCCCATTACTGAAACCTCCCTCCCTCCTCCCTCTCCCCCCTCCCACCCAGGTGTGTCCCCTCCATTTTCTTGTTGGAAGAACTTCAAAAAAAAAAATTGTGGTTGTTATATCTCCCCCCCCCCCAATTTTTTTTGGTTTTGTTGTTGTTGTTGTTGTTTTTGTGTGTGTGTGTGTGTGAGAGTGTGTGTGTGTGAATGTATGTGTGTGAATTGATTCATTCACCTTTAGCTCCCTCCAATAA
>NW_007816438.1:0-903 GCF_000696425.1 Galeopterus variegatus | reverse complement strand
GAAATATATTGCAACAAATGCTTACATGAAAACAGTAGAAAGACTTCAAATAAACAACCTAGTGTTACACCTCACAGAACAAGAAAAACATGAACAATTCAATCCAAAACTAAGTAGGCAGAAAGAAATAGGTCAGAGAAGAAATAAATGCAATAGAGAGTAAAAATAACAAAAGGTCAACGAAACAAAAAGTTGAGAAGACCAACAAAATAGACAAACCATTAGGTAGAGTAAGTAAAAAATAAAGAGGGACAACCTAAATATCAAAAATCAGAACTGAAAAAGGAAACATTGCAACTGATACCACAGAAATACAAAGAATCATTACAGACTATCATGAACAATTTTCTGCTACAAATTTGCCAATCTGGAGGAAATGAACACATTTTTAGACTCATTCAAACGACCAAGACTGAACTGAAAAGAAATAGAAAACCTGAACAGCACAATAATTAACAATGAGATTGAAGTAGTAATCAGCAGTCTCCCAACAAAGAAAAGCTCAGGACCGAATGACTTTACTGTTCAGTCTCCCAACAAAGAAAAGATCAGCAGTCTCCCAACAAAGAAAAGCTCAGGACCGAATGACTTTACTGTTGAATTCTACCAAACCATTAAAGAATTAATACCAATTGGTTTCAAACTATTTCAAAAAATTGAACCAGAGGCTATTCTCTCAAACTCATTCTATGAAGCCATCATCACCCTTATAACACAATCAGACAAAAGACACAACAGCAACAAAGAGAAAACTACAGGCCAATATCTTTAATGAACATAGATGCAAAAATCCTCAAAATATTAATATATACATTTTTGAATTATGCTATTTTCAACTTATTGTGGGTTTATAGAGAGGTAACCCAATCACAAGTTAAGGAGAATCAGTCCTAAAAATGAAGA
>NW_007816437.1:0-903 GCF_000696425.1 Galeopterus variegatus | reverse complement strand
AAGTGGGCTATTGAGAAAAAAGTTCCAGGCAAAAGAAGCAGGTAGTTAGGCAGGTTTGGTACGGGGGAGCCCTGTGAGTTCTGTGTGAGTACCGTGGAGCCTCAGCAGTTCAAGGCCTGGGATTCCAGCCCAATTAGCCATTAGCCTGATTTGCTCCCTGCAGAGACACTCAGGGAATGTGGATGAAAAATCTTGGCTCTGCCTCTAGAAATCTGCCTATCTCCATAGTTATTGACTGGATCCTGGAACCAGGCTGCCTCCTGGTTTCTGAATTGGATTCCTGGAACTTCACTAACAGAGTCATTTCAGTACTCATTACAGATGCACATTCTCATTCCAAAACCCACTTAGTGAATCAGACATTTTGTTGGTCAGGCCCAAGAGTCTGTGTGTACCAATATTCCAGGTGATTTTGATTCATATTTAAGAACATTCCAACCTATTATTGTGGTTATTATGTACCAGGTGCCTGCATTTATTGCGACAGGGGTCCCCTCTAAATCTGCAGGTCTTTTGAACTGTGGCTGGAAAAAAAATAAAATAAAATAAAACACAAATCAGTACATGCTTGTTATCCTAATACAAAATAAAATGTTTTCTGTTGTTTGTTAAAGGAGTACTACACTATATACTATCATAAAATAGGATGTGAAAAGTCTCTGACAGAGACATGGAGGAAACTTCTGAAAAGGTTACATACTGTATGATTCCAACTATATGATATTCTGGAAAAGACAAAACTATGGAGACAGTGAAAAGATCAGTAGTTGCCAGGGGCTAAGGGAGAGAGAGGAATGAATGGGAGGAGGACAGAGGATTTTTAGGGCTGTGAAACAACTTTATATGATACTATAATGGTGTGTATATGCCATTATACCTTTGCCCAAATCCATAGAATGTGCT
>NW_007816436.1:0-903 GCF_000696425.1 Galeopterus variegatus | reverse complement strand
GTGCTGTGTCCTTTTCCTCCTGGGCACATGGTAGGGCTGCAGCTCCCTGGCATAAGCTGGGAACTGTGACAAGTTCTGTCCAATGGCTTGGGAGTCTTCAGGTCAGTTTGGAACCTCCTGAGTGCTCTCCTTTCTGGCATGGCCACCAACTGGTCATGAAATGGTGCCTGCCCCAGGAGTCTGGGTCCCTCAGGGACTCGGTGAGCAGAGGCCCCTGTTTCCTGACGCCAACGGGAAGGGAAGAAGAGCAAGCAGTGGGCTTCTGTCTTCAGCCACTGGGTGTGGGGTGATTTATTACTGAAGCCCATCCTGACTTATGCAGAAATTGATACCAGAAGTGGGATGTTGCAGACAGCAAAAAGCAGAGTATGTGGACTTGGGTTCATGACAATGAGCAGGCAGGGAGGAACCTGTGCGTGGATGCTGAGCAGGTGGCAGTCAACGTCATGCAGCAGGAACGCATCTGACAGAGCTGTCCCTGGAGGCACCTGGGGGCAGACAATGAAAGAGATTCAAACACACACCACGGGCAGAATTTCAAATGGTAACATAAGAAAGAGATGCCTTGAGGAAAGAATTGTCCAAGTTGCAAGCATGATTGAAAGAGAACAGAGAAAACCAGAAATTCAGGGACGTTCACCATTAGAAAAAAAGCAACTGCTTCCAACCCTCACCAGGGAAAGAAACGTCTGAGCGGGACCCGAGCTGTACGTGTGGATCAGAATCCACCTGACACTGTCACGCAATGTCAGAACCTCTGAATCACTGATCACTGTCACGCACTGTCAGAACCTCTGAATCACTGATCACTGTCACACACTGTCACAATCTCTGAATCACTGATCACTGTCACACACTGTCACAACCTCTAAATCGCTGATCCCTGTCACGCACTGTCAGAAT
>NW_007816435.1:0-903 GCF_000696425.1 Galeopterus variegatus | reverse complement strand
GAGGCAGAGACAGGAGTTATACAGCTCCCAGCTGAGGAAATGCCTGGAACAACCAGAAGCTCGAAGATGCATACATGAATTCTCTCCTGGAGTATTTAGGGAGATTGCAGACCTGCCAGTACCTTGATTTTGGACTTCTATCCTCCACAACTGTGAGAGAATAAATTTTTAATATTTTATACCAACAAATTTGTGTTGATCTGTTATGGTAGGCTCAGGAAACTAATACAACATCACATTCAATAATTGTCAGAATACTTGAGCAGCACAACTAACTGGATCTAACAGACATCTACACAACACTCGACTCAACAACAGCAATGTACGCATTCTTCCCAAGTACACAAGGAATATTCTCCAGGATAGACCATATGTTAGGCATTAAAAGAAACCTAAATATAATGAAAAGGATTGGAATCATAAAAACTATTTTTTCTGATCACAATTAAATGAAATTAGAAATCTACAATGGAAGAAGATTTGAAATTTACAAGGGTGTAGAAATTAAACAACACTCCCCAATAATGAATAGATCAAAAAAGAAATCAGAAGGGAAATTAGAAAATAAGTTCAAAGGAATGAAAATATAGTATGCCAAAACTTACAGGGTATAGCTACCATAGAGCTTAGAGAGAAATTATTGTTTATAATTTTCTACCTCAAAAAAGAATAAAAATCTTCAATCAGTACTCTAATCTTTCACCTTAAGAAACTAGAGAGAAAAGATCAAACTAAACCCAGATCAAGGAGAAGGAAGAACATAAATGGACATAAATGAAATAGAGAATCAGAAATAAGAGAAAATCAATGAAACCAAAAGGGATTTTTTTTGAAAAGATCAACAATATTGGCAAGATTTAGCTAGACTGACCAATGAAAAGAGAGAAAACTCAATATTATCAG
>NW_007816434.1:5369-6272 GCF_000696425.1 Galeopterus variegatus | reverse complement strand
AAAAACCTGGCCTGGTCTGAGGTTTACCAGATGTCTAAATTACTCATTGTGAATTATTAGCAATTTTTTTAATTGCTCTGGGAACATATATTTACCTCAAGAGTCCCAGAAACTAATCCAAATCCCTGCTCTTTGAGTGCATATGAACTCAAATATGATTGAATTTTTATTTATACATAAGTACCATGAATAAGCCCCATGTTATTTTATGAAATCTTAAAGTGTATATATATATATATATATATATATATATATACACACACATACATACACCATAAACATTATAGCTTGGCCTAAGATCCAAAGTGTGTGGCTTACTGGGAATAATAAATGTCAAAGTGATTTCAAACTACAAGAGTGCAAACTTTCATAAAACTGGCATTCATCTCTTATGATACCTTGTTGGCTAATTAGTTATGTTTGAGAAATTAATGGTTTTTATGAAGAAAAGCAAAATTGCTTTACTTTTAAATATCCGGATTTGGAAAGAGATTACACAGACTGTTTTGCATAAAACAATGTAGATTAAAAGCTCAATTAATTTAATCAGTTATTTGAGTGTCAAATAATTTGCCAATGAAATTTTATGTTGGTGTTAACTTGCCCTGAATATGCCATTTTCCAATAGGAGATAAAAGCTGTTTATGCCATCTGGAATTCTGGACAGGGACAGAGTTTTAGTGAATGAATCAGCAATGCAGTGCCAGTTTCAGCAAAAAGTGTTTTGGGGAGGAAAAGGGGAAGAAGCAAATCTGTAAGATTTATGCACATCACCTCATGCTCATGGTAGTAAGAGCTGAACATTTGTTTAATGCTATGAAATAACATGGCTAAGCACAAAGCCAAGATAAATTAGCATAAGGGTCCCTGGCAAGGACTTAGAGAGGAGATGGTTCAGCGACA
>NW_007816434.1:0-467 GCF_000696425.1 Galeopterus variegatus | reverse complement strand
CTTTGGCATTAATTTTTTCATATATGAGATATATAATGATCTTGTTCAGTCAAGTTAAAAAAAATTTCAATGTGCTCTGTTTAATAATGAAAAGAATTAGCTTGTATTGAGATTCTATAATATGCCAAGCTCTCTTGCTATGCAAGTTAAATAGACTATTTCAAGACCTATTTGCCACAACTCCATGAGTCAAGTTTATACATTTATGCATAGAGGATAGTTCTTAGGCTCAGAGTAGTTAAGATTTTTAAACAAGGCTACACAGCTGGCCAGCACTGGAGCTTACACAATGTAAACACTTGCCTTTACTGACTCAGTTGTCGCTTGAGAAAACATAAACCTCTCTAATTTATTTTAGAAACATTTCAATGCTTAATGGTTAAGTTAACAAAAATTATCATGTTTGGAAATCAACCCCAATTATTAGAGAAAAAGTTTTTATTGTATCTCTAGATGTCCAAAAGAAC
>NW_007816433.1:0-903 GCF_000696425.1 Galeopterus variegatus | reverse complement strand
GTTTTCCCCCTGACAGTCTGGACTCTGGGTATGTGCCAGGCAGTAGGTGCTATGTGGCCAGCCCCCATTTAAAAACCCTGGGCACTGAGGCTCTAGGAGCCTCCCTGGTAGCCAACCTTTTACACATGTTGTCACAGTTCATTGGGGGAGAAATTAAGTGTGTCCTAGCTTGTACCTGATTTCTGCCAGACTTCACCTATGTGCTTTTCTCTTTGCTAATTTTGCTTTATATCCTTTCAATTTAATAAACCATGGCTGTGACTATGATCCTAGGCTGAGTCCTGTGAATTCTTCTCATGAATCGTTGAACAGGGGGGTGGTCTTGGAAACTCTTGATATAGTCTGTAATCTACCTTTTGCTCTGCAAGTGTTTAGGATCTTTTCTCTAGCCCAGTGATGTGAGATTTTCCAGTCTTGTGCATGCCTCCACTACTGTGCTGAGCACGTGAGCCATTCTCAACCCGGAAACTTGTGTTGTTCACTTCTGAGACTTTTCCCTGAATTCTTTCTTTAATGAATTTTATCACTTTGTTTCCCTGTTTTCTCTTACGGACACTTACTATTTTGGCATTGGGCTTCCTGGGCTGGTCTAATTTTTAAAAATCTTGCCAATCTTTTCCATCACTTTGTCTTTTTGTTCTCTCTGGGAGCTTTCCTCAACTTTATCTTTTCACCCTTCCATTGAGTTTTTATTTTTTTAAATTTCTGCTATATTGTTTTTATTTCCCCAGAGCTGTCTTTCCTTCTTGTTTTCCCCCTTTTCCCCCCCTTCTCTCCTCCTCTTCCTTTTTTACTTTGTTCTCTGTTCTTTTTAGATAGCATTCTGATTTCATGGTCCAACTTCCTTTTGTCTGCATAATTTGTTTCCTCCACGTGTTCTGTCTTCTTGTGTATTTTTGCCTT
>NW_007816432.1:0-903 GCF_000696425.1 Galeopterus variegatus | reverse complement strand
AGTCTGTAAAAGAAAATGAATGATAGTTACATATTTAACACATTTTACAATATATATAAAGTTATTATACCCTAAAAGAATTATGTAATATTTGATTAAAATATTTGCATCAATGGTGCTTTGTAGACTGCTTAATAGTCTTTTCTTATTATTCTTTAAAAGGACCAACAAAATTTGCAAACCTTTACCTAAACTGACCCAGAAAAAAAGAGAGAAGACAGAAATTACTAAAATCAGAAATACAGCAGGGGCATGTTAGAGCGTTTGCTTCTTCTGTTTCACTAGAGTGGGCTTTGAGGAGAGAGACGTCCTCTTCTTTTTCTGGTCTCCACTGGTGACTCTGCTTGTGTCACTGCAGTCAAGTGTCTGTTGGGCTGCCTCCCTGTGAGCTGTGGCTACTGCTGTCGTCGAGCCACCTTTGCGGCAGCCGTGGCTGTGGCAGCTGTCGTGGGCCACCTGTAAGGAAGTGGTGTTTTCTGCATGCTCCTTGTCTGTTTCCCAGTGGGGGATGCTGCCCTCAGCTTCTGCGTAGGACCCTGGGCATGCTGTTTCTTGCCTGCATCGGGGCGGAGAGTTTACTCATTTTCAAATTAAGATATTAATAGTACCTTCCTTACTCAATTGCCTGGCCTTGCCTGTCTTGTTATAGGGCCTGGCTCCTTCAGGGTGCTCAGAATGGTAACAATAGCGAACACCGAGTGGGAAGACTACACCCAGTTATGAAGGCCAGCTCTGCAACAGCATTCTACAGTATTCAAAGGATATAGCGAGCTTAGGCGTGGCCTGGAGTGAAGGCGGGTTTGGGCATCTGATCCAGCAGGCCGTGCAGGAAGAGGGAGCCAAGCTTGCTCATAGCGAGACCCCAGCCAGAGCTTGGGCTGGGGATGAGAGAGGATGGAAAAG
>NW_007816431.1:0-903 GCF_000696425.1 Galeopterus variegatus | reverse complement strand
CATAGAAACAAATACATAGACCAATGGAACAGAACAGAAAGCCCAGAAATGAACTCACACATATACTATCAGCTAATTTTTTTTTTCCTTCTTGTCTTTTTTACTGACTGGTAATGGGATCGCAACCCTCGGTGTTGCACCCGCACGGCACTCAGCCAGTGAGCGGGAACCGGTCTCCACATGGGATCCGAACCCTCGGCGGGAGCGCTGCCGCACTCCCAAGCGGCACACTCTCCAGTGCACCACTAGGCCGGCCCACAATCAGCTAATGTTTGACAAAGGTTCTAAGAATACACAACGGGGAAAGGATAGTCTCTTTAAATGATGTTGGGAAAACTGAATATTCGCATGCAAAAAATTGAAATTGGATCCTTATCTTACACCATACACAAAGATAAATTCACAATGAATTAGATAAAGACTTAAACATAAGATCAGAAACTGTAAAACTTCTAGAAGAAAACATAGCAGAAAAGCTCCATGACATTGGTCTTGGTAATTATTTTTTTGGATATGACAGCAAAAGGACCGACAACAAAAGCAAAAATAAATAAGTGACAGCACATCAAACTAAAAAGCTTTTTCATAGCAAAGCAAAAATCAACAAAATGAAAAGACAACCTTTGGCATGAGAGAATTTTTGCAAACCATACATCTGCCAAGGGGTTCATTTCCAAAATATACAAGTAACTCAAATAACTTTATAGCAAAACCAACCAAACACAAAATCTAATCAAAAAATGGGCAAAGGACCTGAAGTTTTTCCAAAGAAGACATACAAATGGCCAGCATGTATATGAAAAGGTGCCCAACATCAGTAATCATTGCGAAAATGCAAGTGCACCCACAATGATACCACTTCACATCTGTTAGGATGGCTATTATCAGAAAGTCAAAAGATAA
>NW_007816430.1:0-903 GCF_000696425.1 Galeopterus variegatus | reverse complement strand
TGTTGCACCCAGATCAGCTGCAGACAAGAGCAGAGCTTTCCATGGAAACTTTAAACAAGTGGGATCAAGACCCTGAAACATTTCTTTGAAGGACTGTAATAGAAGATGAAACATAGCTTTACTGGTACAATCCTGAAGACAAAGCACAATCAAAGCCATGGCTACCAAGAGCTGGAAGTGATCCAGTAAAAGCAAAAGTGGATCAGTAGAGAGCAAAGGTCATGGCTATGGTTTTTTGGATTTTGCTTGTTGACTTTCTGGAGTGTTAAAGAATAATAACGTCTGCTTATTATGAGAGTGTTTCAAGAAAGTTAGCCAAAGGTTTAGCAGAAAAAGGCCCAGGAGAGCTTCATCAGAGTCCTTGTCCACCATGACAATGCTCCTGCTCATTCCTCTCATCAAACAAGGGCAATTTTGTGAGGGTTTCAGAGGGAAAAGATTAGGCATGCACCTCACAGTCCTGATTTGGCTCCTTCTGACTGCTTTTTGTTTCACACTGGGACCTGTGGTGACGTGGAGAGTAGAAAATGTATCTGATGAGCTGGATGGTCTAGCTAAGAAAATTTGCAGGCAGAGTGTTGAAGATGCCACCTGGTTTCTTTTTGCTACTAATAATAAAATGCAAGAGACAAGAGATAAGCTAAAGGAAGAATCACTAAAAAGAGAAAAAAAGCCACAACTTACTGGTTTTGGAAATTTCATTCTTTCCAGATATCAAACAGGGCTAAAGATTTGTTATTATTGTTTAAGACACTCCATTTGGATGTAATTTAATATATAGCAATACATAACCAATATGGCAAAGATTTGAATTCTGTTATAGTCTACAGTTTTGATTTTGTTCCAATAACCGGAGAAGATCCCATCTTTTATGCAACTGTTTTCTTAAAGACTTATGTTGAA
>NW_007816429.1:0-903 GCF_000696425.1 Galeopterus variegatus | reverse complement strand
CCGCTGCGCTTCCCAAGCGGCGCACTATCCAGTGCGCCACCGGGCTGGCCCCGATTTGTGTCTGTTTTAAAAAATACTTCTTTCAGGGATCTTTATAGTCCCTTAATGATATATAACTATATGTGAATGCTGCTTTTGGATTGGGTTCAGAGTCATTTACAAAATTAACAGCATGTATGTTTCTCTTCCCTTACTGAATCTGGATCAACACACTCTCAAGGCTGAGAGAATGAAGTGAAGAGCTGGTGGGTGGGTGGGGGAATTAAAAATAAGTGCACTGACACAGAGAGAGAAATGCCACATGTTCTCACTCATATGTGGAAGCTAAGAAAGTTGACCTCGTAGAAGTAGAATAATGGTTACTAGAGACTTGTAGGGGAAAGGGGAGAGGATGGTCAGTGAATACAAAATATATATATATATATATATTTTTTTTTAGAACAAAAAAAGAAAATTTGCAAGTTTATTTGTTACCAAAAAAAAAAAAAATGCCCAGAGGTATATTCAGCTTCACGTAGTTTGATCTAGCATGCAAGCAATGTAACTAAGACAGGTCCTGTCCCTCTATTTCTTGGCTTCATTTCACATTTATTTTTTTATTTTTATTTTTTTTTTTGAGGGAAAAGAAGGCTTTTATTTTATTTTATTTTATTTTTTTGTTAAATTTTTATTTTGTCAATATACACTGTATATGATTATTATGGCCCATCACCGACACCTCCCTCCCTCCTCCCTCTCTCCCCTCCCCCCCAAGAATGTCCTCTCCATTTGCTTGTTGTAACAACTTCATAGAAGTATAGTTGTTATATCTTCTTCCCCACCCCCCCAGTTTTTTTTTTTGCGTGTATGTGGGTGAATTAATTTGTTTGTTTTTTAGCTCCCACCAATGAGTGAGAACATGTG
>NW_007816428.1:0-903 GCF_000696425.1 Galeopterus variegatus | reverse complement strand
ACTTGGAATATCTAGATGACGTTGGGCTTGGTGATGACTTTTCAGATATGACACCAAGGGAGTAATCCACGAAAAAAAATTGAGCTGGACAACATTAATATTAAAATTTTCTGCTCTGCAAAAGACGCTGTCAAGATAATAAAAAGAGAAAATAGACTGGAAGAAAATATTTACCAAAGATATATCTGATAAAGGACCACTTTCCAAAATATGCAAAGAACTCTTAAAATTCAACAAGAGCTGAACAAGCTACCTTACCTAAAACACGGGCCAAAGACCTTAACAGACACCTCACCAAAGATAGACAGACGGCAAAAAAGCATATGGCCAAAGACCTTAACAGACACCTCACCAAAGATAGACAGATGGCAAAAAAGCATATAAAAAGATGCTCCACATCCTATGTCATAAGGGAAATGCAGATTAAAGTAACAATGAGATATCACTGCACATCTATTAGAATGGCCAAAATCCAGATCACTGCCAAAACCAAATGCTGGTAAGGATGTGGAGCAACATGGCTGGTGAAAATGCAAAATGGTGCAACTGCTTTGGAAGACAGTTTGGCAGTTTCTTACAAAACTAAATATACTCTTACCATGCAATCTAGCAACTGTGATCCTTGGTATTTACCAAAAGGAGTTGAAAACATGTTCACACAAAGACCTGTACACAGATTTTATAGCAGCTTTATTCTTAATTGCCAAAACTTGGAAGCAACCAAGAGATCCTTCAGTAGGGGAATGGATAAATAAACTGTGTTACATCCAGACAATGAAATATTGTTACACACAGAAAAGAAATGAGCTATCAAGCTGTATTAGTCCATTTCGTGTTGCTAAAACAGAAACACCTGACACCAGGTAATTTATAAAGAACAGAGGTTTATTTGGCTTATGATTC
>NW_007816427.1:0-903 GCF_000696425.1 Galeopterus variegatus | reverse complement strand
ATTCACCTGATTATAAATCTAAGCTTTGGAAACAGCAACAGCACTTCCTATTATTACTGTACACTTTAATTATATTAACTCATTTTTCTCATTCACTCAGTTCTCAACATTCCCCTTTAGCAGAAGAGAAAACCGGGGCTCGGAGTTTACGTAACTTCTCTAGGGTCACACAGGAGTGAGCGTGGGGTTCAAGTCCACGCCATCAGCCACGACATACACACTGCCTCATCAAGGGCCAAATGGAGGCAGGTACCTAAACACTAACATATTAGCACAGCTATTTTAATAGTTCACTTTAAAAAAGAGTTATAGGGCCAAGCCTGTGGCGCACTCGGGAGAGTGCGGCGCTGGGAGCGCAGGAGCGCTCCCGCCGGGGGTTTGGATCCTATATAGGGATGGCCAGTGCGCTCACTGGCTGAGCGCGGTGCGGCCGGTCTCAAAAAAGGACAATAAATAAATAAATAAATAAAAAGGAGTTATAAATAGATATGTGTAGAGCTCATGAAAAAATTGGAAAGACATAGACCAAAAGATTAATGAAGATTGTTATCTGAGCATGGTGGGATACCAAGTGAAACTTATTTCCTTTTTTTTTTTTTTTCCTTTTTGTTTTTTTACTGACCGGTAACAGGATCACAACCCTCGGTGTTGCGCCCTTACCGGGGACCGGCAACGGGACCGCAACCCTTGGTGTTGCGCCCGCACCGCGCTCAGCCAGTGAGTGGGAACCGGTCTCTACATGGGATCCGAACCCTCGGCGGGAGCGCCGCCACGCTCCCAAGAGGCACACTCTCCAGTGCGCCACCAGGCCGGCCTGTTATTTCCTTTTTTATATTTTCTGATTTTTTTTTTTTGGTAAGGAAATATTACCTGTATTTTTAAAATAAGCTATTTAAACACTTA
>NW_007816426.1:0-903 GCF_000696425.1 Galeopterus variegatus | reverse complement strand
AGGATTTCCCACCCTCAACTGTTAACAGTGGGGATTAAGCTTTGGGGGGACATTCAACCCAAAGCAACATGTAACTGTCCTTTCCAGCACAGCGTCACAAATGTTTTGCTTTTGTCACTTTAATAAGAAAAAATAAAATCTGACTCTGGTCTTAATTTGCATTTAGCTTCATCTGAATGAGGTTCAGCTTCTTTTCCTACATTTAAGATGCAAGCATATTTTCTTTCTTTTATGCTATGTGCAAATATATAGTCTAATAAGCACATAACTTCGAGCATCATTTATTTTGAAATTTCATCCCTCCTAAAGGTAGGATCTGCTCCTGACTGGAAAACTTCTTACCTCAGTTTTTCTTCTTTTTTTTTTTTGCTCTCTAAATTGTGTCTGGTTTTTCCAGGATTGGAATAGAGAGAAGCAGAAGAGCCAAGAACAGGAAGGTCTTTAGTGGCACAATTTGAATCTGTGCTTGGAGTCTGTAGGTGTGGCAATGCCAATTGCTGATTCTTTCAGTGGTAAGATATTTGTGTAGGTTTCTCTAGAGATCCTCCTATGGAAAAACCTCTGAGTGCAGCTCCCTTAGCAAGGCCATGCTTTCTTTGCTTGGCTGCTTTAATCTAATCTCAGCCTCTGGGATTGCTGCAGTCAACCCTCTCCTGGGGCCCTTGGCCTTCCAGGTGGTTATCTTGGGCGAGCTACTTTTAAGAAACCCTAAAGCTGGTTTGCTCTGGTGAGTTCGGTGCCTAGTCTCATGGCAACAGACATCTTGTTGTCCATGGACATGTAGGACACTCCCAAAGCAGCCTTTTTTGTGTGTCCAGTTTCTTTCCTTTAGACTTATCCTGGCAACTTACTCCAATCCCTGGCCGGTTAGGCTCACTGGACCTGGGGAGAAAAGCCAAACTC
>NW_007816425.1:0-903 GCF_000696425.1 Galeopterus variegatus | reverse complement strand
TGTTTCTAAAGTAAAATATTCTGTCATTCTGATTTTTATTCTGTACATAATGTGTCCTTTTGTTTCTTCAAGTTTCCTTTAATTTTTCTCTTTATCATTGGTTTTAATTTAATGATAGCCTTTTTGTCACTAATTATGTGTGCCTTGATGCTTTTTAAATGTTTATTTTGCTTGGCATTCATTGAGCTACTTGGATCTATGCATTTATAGTTTTTACCAAATTTGGAAACTTTTCAGCTGTTATTTCTTCAAATATATTTAGTCTTCCATTCTTGCTTCTTTTTTGTTATTCTAATTACATATATATGAGACCACTTGAAGGTGTCCCACAGCTAACTGATGCTTTGTTTAGTTTTTCTGTCTCCCCCCCAACATTTCACTTTGGATTATATCTATTGCTGTCTTCAAATTCACTAATAATTTCTTCTGCAGTGTCTAATCTGATGTTAATCTCATTCAGTGTTATTGTTGTTTTCTTTTTTAATCTCACACATGGTATTTTTGTTCTGTAGATTTCAATTTCAGTATTTTTTAATATGTTTTGTATCTGTTCTTAGTATATTCATGCTTTCATATACTTTCTTGAACATATAAAATATATTTATAATAGCTGTTTTGATATCCTTTTCTTCTATTTCTGTCATCTGTCCTATTTTTGAGATTAATTATACAGATCAATCTTTCTTATTACATGTTGTGTTTTCTTTTTTCTTTTCATGCTTAATAATTTTTTACTGGATGGCAGATATTGTGAATTTTGGGTGCTTTATTTTTTTAAATTATTACTATTATTTTTTTTTTACTTTCTTTAAAGAATTTTTTTTTCTTTTTGTCTTTTTTCATGTCCGGCAACGGATCGCAACTCTCAGTGTCGCACCCGTACCGGACCGGGACCGGCAACGG
>NW_007816424.1:0-903 GCF_000696425.1 Galeopterus variegatus | reverse complement strand
TCAAAACCACATCGAGATATCATTTCACCCCAACTATACTGGCTATTATAAAAGGCTGAGAACAACAAATGCTGGTGAGGATGTGGAGAAAAGGGAACTCTTCTACACTATTGATGGGACTGCAAATTAATACAGCCATTATTGAAAACAGTATGGAGGTTTGTCAAACTACTACGGATTGAACTACCATATGATCCAGCAATCCCACTTGTGGGTATATACCCAAAGGAATGGAAATCATCATGTTGAAGGGATAACTGCACTCCCATCTTCTATTTACAATATCCAGCTCTATTTACAATATCCAAAATATGGAATCAACCTAAACGTCCATCAATGAAAGACTGAATAAGAAAATATGTTATATACATAATGGAATACTACTCAGCCATAAGAAAGAATGAAATTCTGCCATTCACAGCAACATGGATAAGCTTGGAGAAAATTATGTTAAGTGAAATAAGCCAGGCACAGAAAGAGAAACAGAACATGTCATCATTCATAAATGGAGCTAAGAAAGAAAGAGAGAAAGAAAGACCATAATAAAATGTTGAACTTTCAGAAGGAGAGAACAGACCTATAGTTACTAGAAGTGGGAAGAGGGGAGAGGGAGGGAGATAGGGAGTAATTAGGTAAGAGACACAAAAAGTAATTTAATATTGATTTGATCATCACACACTGTACACAAATACTAATAGTCAACTCTGTACCCTATAAATATGCATAAACAAAAATTTTAAAAAGTATATATTAAGCTAAGTTCTGAAAGCTCCTTATTGGCTGGTGGCCTGGACAGCTTACTAAACTCTGTTTTTTAGTTTCTTCATCTGTAAAATGTGGGTAAAAACCAAAATCTACACACTATATTTATAGGAAGATTAATAATACAATTACTGTAAAGCA
>NW_007816423.1:0-903 GCF_000696425.1 Galeopterus variegatus | reverse complement strand
TCATGGGACATAAAGCTGACCACTGCCACCTGTATGTCCACGATGATCAGATCAATACTATTAGCATGCGCATTACCACAAACTGCAACCATTCCCCATGACCCCCACCCACCCTCTACCCTGACCAACCTCCCCACCCCGCCTCCAACCCCAACAACACTAGGTATGTTCTCTCCCTCTTCAAGTCCAATACACCACTGTGGTCTTTCTTTCCTTCCTTATTTCTCTCTTAGTTCCCACTTATGTGGTCTTTCTTTCCTTCCTTCTTTCTCCCTTAGCTCCCACTTATGACACAGGACATGTGGTATTTTTCTCTCTGTGCCTGGCTTATTTCACTTAACATAATCTTCTCCAAGCTCATCCATGTTTCTGTGAATGGCAGAATTCATTCTTTTTATGGCTGAGTAGTATTGCATTGTGTATATGTACCACATTTTCCTTATAGAGTCATCCATCGATGGACATTTAGGTTGTTTCCATATTGTGGCTATTGTAAATAGAGCTGCAATGAACATGAGAATGCAGTTATCCCTTCAACATAATGATTTCCATTCCTTTGGGTATATACCCAGAAGTGGGATTGCTGAATCATATGATAGATCTATCTGTAGTTGCTTGAGAAAACTCCATACAGTTTTCCATAGTGACTGCACTAATTTACAGTCCCACCAACAATGTAGGAGAGTCTGTATCTCTGCACATCCTTGCCAGCATTTGTTATTCTTAGCCTTTTTGATTATAGCCAGCCTAACTGGGATGAGATGATATCTCAATGTGGTTTTAATTTGCATTTCCCTGATGATAAGTGATGAGCATTTATTTAAGTACCTGTTGGCCATTTTTATGTCTTCCTTCAAAAAAATGTTTATTTGGCTCCTTTGCCCATTCTTTAATTGGGTTATT
>NW_007816422.1:0-903 GCF_000696425.1 Galeopterus variegatus | reverse complement strand
GTGCAGAGCAGAACAAGGATAAAACTATGATTGATAATGAAACAGCCACTACTCATAGTAGCCAGCAGGGGGCGATGTTTGGTATTTAGTGGTTTACTCAGTGCCTTCCCTTTGTCTCACTTTATCATGGTCTCAGAATGTCCTTGGCTAATGTTGTTTTATAATGTGGCTTATGTTCAGGCCAGCCCGTGGCTCACTTGGGAGAGTGTGGTGCTGATAACACCAAAGCCAGGGTTTCAGATCCCTATATAGGGATGGCTGTTTATCTCAGTGGGTGAGCGTGGTGCTGACACCAAGACAAGTGTTAAGATCCCCTTACCGGTCATCTTTAGAAAAAAAAAAAAAATAATAATAATATGGCTTTTGTTCAACAGGGGAAAAATGTGTCCTTGCCGTTACCACCAGGACAGCACCACACAACACGGAGTCCTAGCTGTGTCAGACCAATTTCCAGATGTCAGGAGCTGCTGTTCTTCCCTCTTAAGTTCAATATTTTAAGTACCTACATTGCAGTTGAAAAATAATAAAGAATATTAGAAAGCCATTTGAAAAAGAAGAAATGCAATTGTCAAGTGTGTTAGTAATAAATGTGAACAAAAATGAGAATGGAATAAGAATTTTAATCCATTAATTTGGCAAAGAAAGTAACTGATGAGCATATTGGCCAGAGGGTAGGGAAAATCAACTGGCATAAAGGTTGATGACATTGAAAACTTGGGTACAAAAATTTTTTTTTTTTTTGCTTTATGTCTTTTTTTCGTGACTGGTAATGGGATCGCAACCCTTGGTGTCGCGCCTGTACCGTGACCGGCAATGGGATCACAACCCTCGGTGTCGCGCCGGCACCGTGCTCAACCAGTGAGCGGACCGGTCTCTATATGGGATCCGAACCCTTGGCAGGAG
>NW_007816421.1:0-903 GCF_000696425.1 Galeopterus variegatus | reverse complement strand
GGCCCCTTTCCTCCCTGGGCCTTGCTTTCCTCATCTGTGAAATGGGAGAGAGCAGCTCAGCCCTGCTCACCTCACAGAGTTGCCATGAGACTCAAATAAGATCATCCCTTCCCTTGAGAACCTACTATGTGCCAGGAACTGTGCTAGGCACTGGTGACACAGTCCAGAACAAGACAGACTGACATCTGCTCTAAGGTCTGGGGTGGGTGGGAAGAGACAGAAATTCGGTAGAAATTAACCCAACAGCAAACACTACAATTCACCCATGCAGGAGACAGGTAACTCTCATGCCAGCAAGTACAACGTGTTTCTGGCTTGAGGAGGGCCTGAAACAAAAGGGATTGATGTTTGGCTTTTAAAGGTTCAGGACAGGCTCTCATGAAAAGTTTCTAATTAGTATGGGGGCAGGATGGCCATGGTGGGCAACACCAGGGTCCAAGATGCGGGGGTTGGTGGGGTGCACTGTGGCTGAGAGGGTCAATCATCTGATTCCCTTCAGGGCTGGACTCCCCCTAGTGGCATCCCCACCTCCAGGTCAAGTTGGCTGCGGCTTGGGGTGAGAAGGGCTGAACTCATTCATGTGGGATAGGACAGGTCTGGGAGAGAATGTGCAGCCAGCAGGTGAAGGCTTACGGGTCCCCAGCATGTTGGGACTAACAGGTCGAAGGGAGACATGACAGCAAGAACCCACAAGCTCCACCCTGCGGGCTTTGGAGAGCAGCCTGATGTTGATGGCATCTGAGGACTGAGGTGACTTTATGGGATCTTAGCATACTCCATCAGATATGAGATACCGCTGATCGTAAAGTGCATCCTGATTTGGGGGACACTGAAAAGTGAACACTTGCTGGCATAGAATAGAAAAAGTAAGATAAATGAGTTAGCTGGTGTACATGGAATGGC
>NW_007816420.1:0-903 GCF_000696425.1 Galeopterus variegatus | reverse complement strand
TTTTGAATTTAGAAGGGATGAAAGGAAGAGTCAAACATTTTAAGGTAACAAGATAAAACAATGCAAAATTTAAATTGGATTTTTAAAAGAAATAGATTTTCATTTGAGAATAGAATGAATGAAAATCACTAAGTGAAGCCATCTACTCTTACTTTTTACCTTTGGAAAAGTGGTTAGAGGAAAAGGTTTATTTTTTATTTCTCTTCTTTAGCACAACAAAAATCATATTGGAAAAACTGGAGCCAAAGATTTTTTGTTTCCTTGAAGTAAAATTGAAAAATAAAAATTGTGTGTATTCAAGGTGTATAATGTGATGTTTTGATAAATGTACATATGGTGAAATGATTGTCACAATCAAGCTGGTTAGCATAATCATCACCTCATATAGTCACCATTTTTTGTGTGTGGTGAGAATACTCAAGATCTACTTTCTTAGCAAATTTCAGGTATACAATTCACTTTTATTAACTATAGTCGCCAGTACAATAGATCTCTTGAACTTATTCCTTTTAACTGAAATTTTGTACCAATATCTCCCCATCTCCCCCACCCCTTGGCTGGTAACCACCCTTCTACTCTCTGATTCTATGAGTTTCATTTTTTTTAGATTCCACATACAAGTGAGATCATGTGGTATTTGTCTTTCTGGGTCTGAATTATTTTTTTAAGACTGAATTATATATATATGTATATACCACTATTCTTTATCAGTTTATCCATTGATGAACACTTGGGTTGATTCCATATTTTGGCTATTGTGAATAATGCTGCAATGAACATGGAGCACAAATATGTCTTTGAGATAGTGATTTTATTTCTCTTTGTTTTTAACAAGTTTTCTTAGAATGTTTCTGGTACAGCACTCTGCTTTGGAATAATTCTATATACTGAAGACAACAGGGG
>NW_007816419.1:0-903 GCF_000696425.1 Galeopterus variegatus | reverse complement strand
TTATATATATATATATATATATATACACACACACACACACACACACACACACATACATATATGCTATTGTTTAAAAGCCCTTTTATACTTTCAAGTCATAGCAGCTCAGCAAGTCAGGTTAATATGATCATTACTGCTCAGGTAAGGAAAGGGAGGCTTACAGAGATAGTTTCACTTTCACAGGGTCACATGGCTCAATTTACCTCCCGTGATGTTCTGGGATTCACTGCCCTTCCTGGGGTATGTGCTGGCCGTTGCCACCCAAGGTTAGATCACAGGTTACAGGTTAGGTCTCTGACCCCAGGATCCCCTGGAGGCATTAACATTTCATCAGTAACTCCTGGGCTTGCAGGCATCTCTCTCACTTCATGTCTGTGATCTGTCTTAGGAAGTCCATAGAATTTGAGCAAAAATGTTGACTTCCTGGCATTTCTGCCAGGTTCGCCCCCTTGTGCCCCCTGGAATTTCAGCAAATCTCTTAATGTTGCTTCCTCATCTCTATACTACAAAGTGGTTCTGCCAGAGAGTCTTTTCTTTTCCACCTCTGAGTCTTCGGGGATGAGTAGGTTTTTTGATTGATTGATTTTTTAATTCTTGTCCGCTACTGCATGTGGACTTATACCCACTTGGGTGAAACAGTTTAGTTTTTCCTCATGTCTTTAGGTGAGAAGGTGTGAACATACAGTTAATTAAAACAAAGTCCAGAATCAGGAAGCATGAAGGAGAAACACATCTGAACTTATCAGAATTAGGAATGCTGTCACACAGGAACGGACTGACTCTTATACAGGCAGTCTTGACTTGTAGAATTCATGCTATGTGACCAGGAATTTGATGCAGCTAAAAAAAAAAATGTAGTAAAGTAGTAGCTCATAAGAAAAAAATTGGAAGAAGCTATGTGCC
>NW_007816418.1:0-903 GCF_000696425.1 Galeopterus variegatus | reverse complement strand
AGAAATAAATCAAAAGAGAAGCAAAGACTTCCGATCAAGATAGACAGTACCGAGCATCCCCTTCTCCCACAATCAACTGATTTCCAACTATTACAAAGCAACAACTGCCAAGCTGGGGCTGCTAGAGCTCAGGGAAAGAGAAGAAGAGACCCACGGAGTTCATGAAGGCAGGAGAAGCCACAGTGAGAGAAAGAAACGATTGCTCCCATGGTTTCAAGCCCTGGCCATTTCAATCTTGCCAAGATGAGCACACAGAGCAATAGCGGGCAAAAGCCACTGCTGTGCCCTTTGTATGAAGTTGCTTGGATACTCCAGGGAAGAGGAGGGACCTAGTAGCCCCCACACCAGCAAGACCACTAACATTGTTCCTGTGGACCCACATAGGAGTGCGGAACCACAAACAACCGTAAAAAAGGAGCCACTCAGAGGCCGGTGAGTCATCTCTCTGCATGGTCCATCCATGGGAAGTGTTTGGAGTGCAGGCGGTGGGGAAGATGGGCCACCAGGTGGACACTGGGGCACAGCATGGACAGCCTATCTGCCCTCCAGTCGGCACAGGACCACTCAGTGGAGACTGGCCAGGAATTTAGAACTGCAGGGGGTGCAATTTGCTGAAAAGACTAAGGCCCAGACCAGAGTTTCCATGCAAACCAGGTGTACTGGACCTCACAAAACCCAGAAGTGTTTACGAGGTCAACAATTAAAACATAACTGTACATAAAGCCTTCCCCAGAGAATCACTAGCAAAACAGCAATTTAGCTCAACCACAGAGCTCAACGGCTGTCCCCACAGGAAGTTCCCCCATTTTAGAAGTAACCAAAGGACAACAAATTAGTTCCATGCAAAGGTTAAGTGGTGGGAATAGTGAGCAATCCAACACAGAACTGAAAGAAAAAAAAAAA
>NW_007816417.1:0-903 GCF_000696425.1 Galeopterus variegatus | reverse complement strand
AATTAGAGCTAGTATGTTATTCAGAGCTAGGGAATTGCCAGTGAGTGGGAATGGAGAGAATTTTACAGGACTGGAGAGTTTTTGAGGCATTAATATAAAATGTAGTTAGAAAGATAATACTGGCAATATGAGCACCGATATGTATTGTGTAATCGTTATGTGTCAAGTTATAGTCTAAGTTCTTTATATCAATTGACTAATTTAAATTTCCTGATTAATAAATATCCACAGATGTGGAACCTTGCCCAAGTTCATACTAATGATAGAACTGACTTCAGAGGTTAGGCTTTTAACCAATGTGTTATCTGGTATGGCTCTAAATTTCATATATAGGAGAAAATGGAGCTTGTCTGTCTCAGACCATTGTACATAGTGTCCAAATTCCCAAATTTTTCATAGTAAATGAAGTAGAAGAATTGTGACATGCCATTGTAAAAATGTTGCTGAATAATAATATTAATATATTTGGTAATTTTACACAAAATTTTACACCAATTTTACACAAAAATCCTTAGGTCCTTTATAACAACACTCAATACAGGGGAACAAGAGGTGGGGATGTGAGGGACTAGATAGACCTCATGAGACAGAGAAAGTGGGATGCAATGAAGTCACGGAAGGACAAAGTGAGTAATTGTGTGTTTCAAATTTCCAAAGTGCTATGTGGCCCTGAATATTATTTCTGACCCTTAAATGTCTGTGAGATTGCCTGTTGTGTATGTAAGTTTGTACTTGTTTACTATATATTTGCACTTTACATAAAAAAAAAATCAAAATATTGTGTTCAGTACTCTATGATTTAATCTTTATGGTCCTCAGTTTCATCATCTATATGAATGCCTACTTTATTGGTGCCATAGAATTGTTTTGACTAATAGATAAAATACTGCGACTAGTGCTCTG
>NW_007816416.1:0-903 GCF_000696425.1 Galeopterus variegatus | reverse complement strand
TTTCCTCCTCCTCTCCTCTCCCTTTTAGAGTCTTCCCAGGCAGATACCTCCTACCCCTGAAAGCCTGGCTCCTGCAGACGTGTATCAAGAAATTCTTCCAAAAAAGGACGGCGTGTTCCATCAGAAGAATTTCATTGAATAAATTTTTTACCACCCACTATTATTCATGTCTCAGGTTAGCTTTATTTTAAGCAATATTGAGCTCTGCACTGAACTCTGATCACGCCTGTCACTTTCTGTGTACAACTCACAGAGACTGGAGGACTCTCTGGGTGACGGTCATGTGATTGTGGCTCCCAGAATAGAGGTGACAGCCATGCTTTTTATGCAGAGGAAAGACACTGGACCTGGAGCCAAGAGCGGGGCTTTAGCCGGTTGTACCCTGGGGGCAGGCCTTTCTCTCTCTGGGCCTCAGTTTCCTCATCTGTGAGGGGAGAGTGGGCCAGCGACACTGACAGGCTATTTGCAGGCTGGTATCACTGTGGGCTTCCCAGCAGCCGACCTGGAGTGGAAGCTCTGGGGAGGGTGCCCCTCACCAGCCTCGCTCGCTCTGCTGGGCCCATCTCATCCTGCTTTAGCCGGCTTGTTCCAGTGCAGCCATGTTCTAGTCACTTAGCTGTGACCCTGCTGGGACATCCTACCCTTGGCTTCTAGTTGGTGCAAGCCCAGCTCCCCAGCCAACCTGGGACCACTCCCTCCACCCCTTCCTTTCTTGCTCTTTGTCACCCAAACTGTGGGCTTCCCTATCAGTGGCAGCTCCATTTCCTCTGGTGTGTCACACACATCCAAGCCAAGGGCTCCCTGGGGTGCCTGTTGTCTTGACACCCAAGGGGCTGCCCACTCTAGAGCTCAGATTCAGTGTAAGTGCTGAGAAGCCTCCCTCAAAAGCCCTGGGAACCTTCC